>NC_090345.1:1596170-1769128 GCF_035084215.1 Heptranchias perlo | reverse complement strand
TAGAGGGCCCATTTCAGTTGCTCATCTGAGCAAGTGTGGAGGGAGCTTTACTCTGTATCTAACCCGTGCTGTACCTGCCCTGGGAGTGTTTGATGGGACAGTGTAGAGATACACAGAAAATAGGAGCAAGAGTAGGCCATTCGGCCCTTTGGGCCTGCTCCGCCATTCAAAATGATCATGGCTGATCGTCTAACTCAGTACCCTGTTCCCGCTTTTTCCCCATATCCCTTGATCCCTTTAGCATTAAGAAATATATCTATCTCCTTCTTGAATACATCGAATGACTTGGCTTCCACTGCCTTCTGTGGTAGAGAATTCCACAGGTGCACCACCCTCTGAGTGAAGAAATTTCTCCTCATCTCTGTTCTAAATGGCATACCCCATATCCTGAGACTGTGACCCCTGGTTCTGGACTCCCCAGCCATCGGGAACATCCTCCCTGCATCTTGTCTTTCTAGTTCTGTTAGAATTTTATATGTTTCGATGAGATCACCTCTCATTCTTCTAAACTCTAGTGAATATAGGCCTAGTCGACCCAATCTCTCCTCATACGTCAGTCCCGCCATCCCAGGAATCAGTCCGGTAAACCTTCGTTGCACTCCCTCCATGGCAAGGACATCCTTCCTCAGATAAGGAGACCAAAACTGCACACAATACTCCAGATGTGGTCTCACCAAGGCTCTGTATAACTGCAGTAAGACATCCTTGCTCCTGTACTCAAATCCTCTTGCAATGAAGGCCAACATACCATTCACCTTCCTAACTGCTTGCTGCACCTGAATGCTCACTTTCAGCGACTGGTGTACAAGGACACCCAGGTCTCGTTGCACCTCCCCTTTTCCCAATCTGTCACCATTCAGATAATAATCTGTCTTTCTGTTTTTACAACCAAAGTGGGTAACCTCACATTTATCCACGTTATACTGCATCTGCCATGTTCTTGCCCACTCACCCAACTTGTCTAAATCACATTGGAGCCTCTTTGCATCCTCCTCACAGCTCACATTCCACCCCAGCTTTGTGTCGTCTGCAAACTTGGAAATGTTACATTCTGTTCCCTCATTCAAATCATTGATATATATTGTGAATGGCTGGGGCCCAAGCACTGATCCCTGCGGTACCCCACTAGTCACTGCCTGCCACCGGAAAAAGACCCGTTTATTCCTACTCTCTGTTTCCTGTCTGTCAACCAATTCTCAATCCATGCCAGTATATTCCCCCCAATCCCATGTGCTTTAATTTTGCACACTAACCTCTTATGTGGGACCTTATCAAAAGCCTTCTGAAATTCCAAATACACCATATCCACTGGTTCTCCCCTATCTATTCCACAAGTTACATCCTCAAAAAACTCCAGTAGATTTGTTAAGCATGATTTCCCTTTCATAAACCCATGCTGACTTTGTCCAATCCCGTTAATGCCCTCCAAGTGTTCTGTTATCACATCTTTTATAATAGATTCTAGCATTTTCCCCACTGCTGATGTTAGGCTAACTGGCCTGTAATTCCCTGTTTTTTCTCCCTCCTTTTTTAAATAGTGGGGTTACATTTGCCACCCTCCAATCTGTGGGAACTGTTCCAGAGTCTATAGAATTTTGGAAGATGATCACCAATGCATCCACTATTTCCAGGGCCACTTCCTTTAGAGGGAGCTTTACACTGTATCTAACCCATGCTGTACCTGCCCTGGGAGTGTTTGATGGGACAGAGTAGAGGGAGCTGTACTCTGTACCTGACCAGTCCATATTTAAATGAGTAGTTAATTCAATGACCCACCTGGAACTTGCCGAGAGTCCTTGAGTTCCAGGATGTCCCTGATGTAGAGTTTGGCAAATACTCCATGTACCGAGTCCAAACCCCAGAGCATGGCGGGCACCGTGTCCTCTGCACTCGCACAGTCGCTCTGCATAGCCACTTAGCAATAAAATCCTTCGCCTTTTATTGTGGAAATCCGTCTGCGTGAGAACCAAAGAAACCCTCAGACTGTACTGCATCAGCCTGCAAATCGACCAATTGCAAAATCATTAATTATCAACAAAGAATTGAATATCTACACCTTCCCCATCAACTCAGTTGTAAAATCTCGCTACGAAAAGTTATAATAAGAATAAAACCGGACGGACCACCCGGCATTGGACCACTAGGCACCGGACACGACAATGGCAAACCAAGCCCAGTCGACCCTGCAAAGTCCTCCTCACTAACATCTGGGGACTTGTGCCGAAATTGGGAGAGCTGTCCCACAGACTAGTCAAGCAACAGCCTGACATAGCCATACTTACAGAATCATACCTTTCAGCCAACGTCCCAGACTCTTTCATCACCATCCCTGGCTATGTCCTGTCCCACCAGCAGGACAGACCCACCAGAGGTGGCGGTACAGTAATGCACAGTCAGGAGGGAGTGGCCCTGGGAGTCCTCAACATTGACTCTGGACCCCATGAAATCTCATGGCATCAGGTCAAACATGGGCAAGGAAACCTCCTGCTGATTACCACCTACCGCCCTCCCTCAGCTGATGAATCAGTCCTCCTCCATGTTGAGCACCACTTGGAGGAAGCACTGAGGGTAGCAAGGGCACAAAATGTACTCTGGGTGGGGGAATTCAATGTCCATCACCAAGAGTGGCTCGGTAGCACCACTACTGACCAAGCTGGCCGAGTCCTGAAGGATATAGCTGCCAGACTGGGCCTGCGGCAGGTGGTGAGCGAACCAACACGTGGGAAAAACTTACTTGACCTCGTCCTCACCAATCTACCTGTCACAAATGCATCTGTCCATGACAGTATTGGTAGGAGTGACCACCGCACAGTCCTCATGGAGACGAAGTCCCGTCTTCGCACTGAGGACACCATCCAACGTGTTGTGTGCACTACCACTGTGCTAAATGGGATAGATTCAGAACAAATCGAGCAGCTCAAAACAGGGCATCCATGAGGCACTGTGGACCATCAGCAGCAGCAGAATTGTATTCCAGCACAATCTGTAACCTCATGGCCCGGCATATTCCTCACTCTACCATTACCAACAAGCCAGGAGATCAACCCTGGTTCAATGAGGAGTGTAGAAGAGCATGCCAGGAGCAGCACCAGGCGTACCTAAAAATGAGGTGCCAACCTTGTGAAGCTACAACTCAGGACTACACGCATGCTAAACAGCGGAAGCAACATGCTATAGACAGAGCTAAGCGATTCCACAACCAACGGATCAGATCAAAGCTCTGCAGTCCTGCCATATCCAGTCGTGAATGGTGGTGGACAATTAAACAACTAATGGGAGGAGGAGGCTCTGCAAACATCCCCATCCTCAATGATGGAGGAGTCCAGCATGTGAGTGCAAAAGACAAGACTGAAGCGTTTGCAACCATCTTCAGCCAGAAGTGCCGAGTGCATGATCCACCTCGGCCTCCTCCCGATATTCCCACCATCACAGAAGCCAGTCTTCAGCCAATTCGATTCACTCCACGTGATATCAAGAAACGGTTGAGTGCACTGGATACAGCAAAGGCTATGGGCCCCGACAACATCCCGGCTGTAGTGCTGAAGACTTGTGCTCCAGAACTAGCCGCGCCTCTAGCCAAGCTGTTCCAGTACAGCTACAACACTGGCATCTACCCGACAATGTGGAAAATTGCCCAGGTATGTCCTGTCCACAAAAAGCAGGACAAATCCAATCCGGCCAATTACCGCCCCATCAGTCTACTCTCAATCATCAGCAAAGTAATGGAAGGTGTTGTCGACAGTGCTATCAAGCGGAACTTACTCACCAATAACCTGCTCACCGATGCTCAGTTTGGGTTCCATCAGGACCACTCGGCTCCAGACCTCATTACAGCCTTGGTCCAAACATGGACAAGAGCTGAATTCCAGAGGTGAGGTGAGAGTGACTGCCCTTGACATCAAGGCAGCATTTGACCGAATGTGGCACCAAGGAGCATTAGTAAAATTGAAGTCAATGGGAATCAGGGGGAAAACTCTCCAGTGGCTGGAGTCATACCTAGCACAAAGGAAGATGGTAGTGGTTGTTGGAGGCCAATCATCTCAGCCCCAGGACATTGCTGCAGGAGTTCCTCAGGGCAGTGTCCTAGGCCCAACCATCTTCAGCTGCTTCATCAATGACCTTCCCTCCATTATAAGGTCAGAAATGGGGATGTTCGCTGATGATTGCACAGTGTTCAGTTCCATTTGCAACCCTCAAATAATGAAGCAGTCCAAGCCCGCATGCAGCAAGACCTGGACAACATCCAGGCTTGGGCTCCTAAGTGGCAAGTAACATTCGCGCCAGGATAAGTGCCAGGCAATGTCCATCTCCAACAAGAGTCTAACCACCTCCCCTTGATATTCAACGGCATTACCATCGCCGAATCCCCCATCAACATCCTGGGGGTCACCACTGACCAGAAACTTAACTGGACCAGCCATATAAATACTGTGGCTATGAAAGCAGGTGAGAGGCTGGGTATTCTGCGGCGAGTGACTCACCTCCTGACTCCCCAAAGCCTTTCCACCATCTACAAGGCACAAGTCAGGAGTGTGATGGAATACTCTCCACTTGCTTGGATGAGTGCAGCTCCAACAACACTCAAGAAGCTCGACACCATCCAGGACAAAGCAGCCCGCTTGATTGGCACCCCATCCACCACCCTAAACATTCACTCCCTTCACCACCGGCGCACAATGGCTGCAGTGTGTACCATCCACAGGATGCACTGCAGCAACTCGCCAAGGCTTCTTCGACAGCACCTCCCAAACCCGAGTCCTCTACCACCTAGAAGGACAAGGGCAGCAGGCACATGGGAACAACACCACCTGCACGTTCCCCTCCAAGTCACACACCATCCCGACTTGGAAATATATCGCCGTTCCTTCATCGTCGCTGGGTCAAAATCATGGGCTGTGGGAGGGGATTATATGGCGCGGCGAGGGGGAGGGAAAGAGAGTACATGGGCTGTGGGAGGGGATTATATGGGGGGGAAGGGGAGTGTACACGGGCTGTGGGAGGGGATTATATGGGGGGGGGGGGTGGGGAGTGTACACGGGCTGGGGGGTGGGGTGAGTGTACACGGGCTGTGGGAGGGGATTATATTGGGGGGCGGGGAGTGTACACGGGCTGTGGGAGGGGATTATATTGGGGGGCGGGGAGTGTACACGGGCTGTGGGAGGGGATTATATGGGGGGGGGGGGGGTGAGTGTACACGGGCTGTGGGAGGAGATTATATTGGGGGGGGGTGAGTGTACACGGGCTGTGGGAGGAGATTATATTGGGGGGGGGGGGTGAGTGTACACGGGCTGTGGGAGGAGATTATATGGGGGGGGGTGAGTGTACACGGGCTGTGGGAGGGGATTATATGGGGGGGGGGGAGGGGATTATATGGGGGGGGGGAGGAGATTATATGGGGGGGGGGGAGGAGATTATATGGGGAGGGAGGAGATTTTTTGGGGGGGGGCGCGGGGAGAGGATTATATGGGGGGGCGGGGAGTGTACACGGGCTGTGGGAGGGGATTATATGGGGGGGGAGATTATATAGGGGGGGCGCGGGGAGGAGATTAAATGGGGGGGGGAGGGGATTATATGGGGGGGGCGCGGGGAGAGGATTATATGGGGGGGCGGGGAGTGTACACGGGCTGTGGGAGGGGATTATATGGGGGGGGGGCGCGGGGAGGGGATTATATGGGGGGGGCGCGGGGAGTGGACTATATGGGGGCGGTAGTTTTTACCCCCCAGGCCCAGCACCCTAATCCTGTAGACCCCAAACCAAGGCGAAGAAGCCTCGAACGCCACGCACCTTTACCCCAACCCCTGGCTCCGTGAGACTTAATTCCTTCCCATCCCCGCAACCGCTGCTCCCAGCTTCGTGAGCGCTACAACCGGGCAGCAGGCCGTGGGGAGCCCGGGGCCCAGCTATATTCCTAAACGTGTAGGCCCATCCCGGCCCACACCGCCCGCTTTCCCAGGGACCGAGGCCGCCTCAGGATGACTGACCGACCGAGCGACAACTCGCAAACCAGCGGAGACGGAAGCGGGAGCCTGAGACCTCCGTCACTTCCTGCCGCTCCCAGGGGGCCGCTTTATTAGCATACTCTGCATATTCATGAGGTGGGGCGGGGCCGGGCAGTAGTGATGTCATCAGCCTGGAGTTGTGGCAGAGGATGGGATTGCTGGGGTGGGAGCCCACAGACCCTGCACCCCTCACTGGGTGGGAGCCCACAGACCATGCACCCCTCACTGGGTGGGGAGAGAGAGAGAGGGGGAGAGAGAGAGAGGGGGAGAGAGAGGGAGGGTGCAGAAAGACTTACCATAGGATCTTTTAATGTTCACAAGGGGCTGCACTTACATAGTTCTATCTATATGGTGCCTGTCACCCTTGCTGCACCATCCATCCGTGGTCTGGATTGCAATGAGGCGGCTATCGCCATGCTTGAAGTTATCAGTTATTGATTATAAATTACCATGAAAGAGTAATCAGAGGGGGAAAGAGTGACCTGTAAAAAGTGACGCCAAGCATAACAGTAAAGATTTCTTTCAGTCCCACAACAGCAAGAGGTGGTAGGATGATAGAAGGCGAAATAGACGGACCTTGGTTTTTTTTCGTCAAGCACTTCCTATTCCTATTGTCCATCCCTGGTTGTCCTGAGAAGGTGGTGGTGATTCTTATTGAACCAGGTGACTTGCCATTTTAATTCCCCATCCCACTCCCACTCTGACCTCTCTGTCCTCGGCCTCTTACACTGTTCCAATGAAGCTCAACGTAAGCTCGAGGACCAGCACCTCATCTTTCGTTCAGACACTTCACAACCTTCTGAACTCAACATTGATTTCAACAATTTCAGATTGCTCCCATTTTTTCGGACAGCAAGTGCTGGTATTGCTGGTTCTGTTGCCATTCACAGCTACTCTAAACTGATCTTTTGTTTCTTAACCTGTCCCATTATCACCTTCCTTGCCTGGCACGATCATCCCTTTTGTTGTTTAATCACACTTGCCCTCCACCCGATCACTGACCTTCCCTTTTGTTCTTTCCTCCCCCTCCCTTTTCTCGCTCTCTGTACTTGCTTAAAAACTTTAACTCTATAACATCTTCCAGTTCTGACGAAAGGTCTTTGACCTGAAACGTTAACTCTATTTCTTTCTCTGCAGATGCTGCCTCACTTGCTGAGCTTCTCCAGCATTTTTTGTTTTTATTTCTTATTGAACCACTTCAGTGTAGCAGTTTGATACAACTGAGTGGCTTGCTAGGCCATTTCAGAGGACAGGTAAGAGTTAACCATATTGGAGTCACATAGGAACAGGAGTAGGCCATTCAGCCCCTCGTGCCTGCTCCGCCATTTGATAAGATCATGGCTGAGCTGTGATCTAACTCCATATACCTGCCTTTGGCCCATATCCCTTAATACCTTTGGTTGCCAAAAAGCTATCTACCTCAGATTTAAATTTAGTAATTGAGTTGGTATCAATTGCCGTTTGCGGAAGAGAGTTCCAAACTTCTACCACCCTTTGTGTGTAGAAATGTTTTCTAATCTCGCTCCTGAAAGGTCTGGCTCTAATTTTTAGACTGTGCCCCCTACTCCTAAAATCCCCAAACAGCGGAAATAGTTTCTCTCTATCCACCCTATCCGTTCCCCTTAATATCTTATAAACTTTGATCAGATCACCCCTTAACCTTCTAAACTCTAGAGAATACAACCCCAATTTGTGTAATCTCTCCTCGTAACTTAACCCTTGAAGTCCGGGTATCATTCCAGTAAACCTACGCTGCACTCCCTCCAAGGCCAATATGTCCTTCCGAAAGTGCAGTGCCCAGAACTGCTCTCAGTACTCCAGATGCGGTCTAACCAGGGTTTTGTATAGCTGCAGCATAACTTCTGCCCCCTTGTACTCTGGTCCTTGAGATATGAAGGCCAGCATTCCATTCCCCGGTTTCCCTCTCTCTCCTTTCTTAAAAAGCGGAGTGACGTGCAATTTTCCAATCTACAGGGACAGTTCCTGAATCTAGAGAACTTCGAAAGATTATAGTTAGGTCGACCGCAATGTGCTCACCTACTTCCTTTAAAACCCTGGGATGGAAACCATCTGGTCCTGGGGATCTGTCACTCTTTAGTGCTATTATTTTCTTCATTACCGTTGCTTCTTGATTATTTTCTGCACCTGTTCATGACACTTCAATGATCTATGTACCTGAACCGCTAAGTCCCTTTGGACATCCACTGTTTTTAACTTTTTACCATTTAGAAAGTACCCTGTTCTATCCTTTTTTGATCCAAAGTGGATGACCTCACATTTGTCTACATTAAATTCCATTTGCCACAGTTTTGCCCATTCACCTAATTTATGTTTTCATCTACACTGCTTACAATGCCACCAATCCTTGTGTCATCGGCAAACTTAGATATGAGACTTTCTATGCCTTCATCTAAGTCGTTAATAAATATTGAGAATAATTGAGGCCCCAAGACAGATCCCTGCGGGACTCCACTAGTCACATCCTGCCAATGTGAGTACCTACCCATTATCCCTACTCTCTGTCGCCTTTTGCTCAGCCAATTTCCTAACCAAGTCCGTACTTTTCCCTCGATTCCATGGGCTTCTATCTTAGCTAACAGTCTCTTATGTGGGACCTTATCAAATGCCTTCTGGAAGTCCATTTAAATAACATCCATTGACATTCCCCTGTCCACTACTTTAGTCACCTCTTCAAAAAATTCAATCAGGTTTGTCAGGCACGACCTACCTTTCACAAATCCAATGCTGGCTCTCTCTGATTAACTGAAAATGCTCGAGGTGTTCAGTCACCCTATCCTTAATTATAAACTCCAGCATTTTCCCCACAACAGATGTTAGGCTAACTGGTCTATAATTCCCCGGTTTCACTCTCTCTCCTTTCTTAAAAAAGCGGAGTGACGTGCAATTTTCCAATCCAGAGGGACAGTTCCTGAATCTGGAGAACTTTGAAAGATTATAGTTAGGGCATCTGCAATGTGCTCACCTACTTCCTTTAAAACCCTGGGATGGAAACCATCTGGTCCTGGGGATCTGTCGCTCTTTAGTGCTATTATTTTCTTCATTACTGTTGCTTTACTTATGTTAATTTTATCGAGTCCCTGTCGCCGATTCAATATTAGTTTTCTTGGGATTTCCGGCATGCTATCCTCTTTTTCTACTGTAAATACTGACACAAAGTAATTGTTCAACATGTCCGCCATTTCCCCATTGTCAATGACAATATCCCCACTTTCAGTTTTTAAGGGGCCAACACTGCTCCTGACCACCCTCTTTTTCCCAATATAACTTTGTATTGGTTTTGATATCCCTTGCGAGTTTCTTTTCATACTCTCTTTTTGTAGCTCTTACTATCTGTTTTGTGACCCTTTGTTGATCTTTTTATCTTTCCCATTCGCCAGGATCTGTGCCATTTTTTGCCTTTTTGTATGCCCTTTCCTTATGTCTTATAATGTCCCTTACCTCTTTAGTTACGCTTTTCCCTTTCACTTGTTCTTGAACAACTGTTTGTACTATTTGTATTGTAAATTCTCTTGGGTCTTCCCCTCTCTTGCTGCTCTCAACTTTACTCCCTTCTGACTCCCCGCTCAGGTTCCCATCCCCTGCCACTAGTTTAAACCTTCCCCAACAGCACGAGCAAACACCCCCGCGAGGACATCGGTCCCGGTCCTGCTCGCGTGTAACCTGTCACGCTTGTACAGGTCCCACCTTCCCCAGAACCGGTCCCAATGTCCCAGGAATCTAAATCCCTCCCTCCTACACCATCCCTGCATTCATCCGGTCTATTCTCCTGTTCCTATACTCACTAGCACGTGGCACTGGTAGTAATCCCGAGATCACTACCTTTGAAGTCCTGCTTTTTAATTTATCTCCTAATTCCTTAAATTCACCTTGCAGGACCTCATCCCTTTTTTTTAAAACCTATGTCGTTGGTACCGATATGGACCACGACTACTGGCTGTTCACCCTCCCCCTCCAGAATGCCCTGCAGCCGTGACATCCTTGACCCTAGCACCAGGGAGGCAACATACCATCCTGGAGTCACGTTTACAGCCGCAGAAATGCCTATCTCTTCCCCTTACAATTGAATCCCCTATCACTATAGCCCTGCCACTCTTCTTCCTCCCCTCCTGTGCAGCAGAGCCGCCCGTGGTGCCACAAACTTGGCTCTTGCTGCTTTCCCCTGATAAGCCATCTCCTCCAACAGCATCCAAAGCGGTATATCTGTTTGAGAGGGAGATGGCCCCAGGGGACTCCTGCTCTACCTGCCTAGTCCTTTTATTCTGCCTGGCGGTCACCGATTTCCTTTCTGCCTGTGTAATCTTTACCTGCGGTGTGACCACCTCACTGAACGTGCTATCCATGATAACATCTGCGATGCTGAGACTCCACAGTGAATCCACCCGCAGCTCCAGCTCCAAAATACGGTTAGCCAGTAGCTGCAGCTGGACACACTTCCTGCACACATGGTCGCCAAGGACACTGGTAGCGTCCATGACTTCCCACATAGTGCAGGAGGAGCATATCACGGGTGCGAGCTCTGCTGCCATGACTTGCCTTCGACTCTCAGACTCTCCTCCCGCTCTCGGTCTCTCCTTTTATACTGTGCTCACCTCTCGGACTCTCCTGCCTCACCTGTGACGTCGCACATTAGTTTTCTCTTGTTGCAGGTCTGCTGCTGCTTTTATTCCCCAATCTCAGTCTTCTGCCGCTCAGGCCCGCCGCCGCTCCGCGGAAAAAGTTAGGAAAAGCAAGGCAAAGCAGCACCTCCTTCCCCCCACTTCACCGAACTCCCACAGTCACCAAACTCTCAGCAGTTCACTCTGTGCTGGTTGCACTGACAGGCCCCTGTATTTCTACAGTTTGTGACTCAGATGAGTCAGGCCTGCCCCACCTTCAGGTACCAGTTTAATCTAGCTAACCAATTAACTTACTACAGCAGCTCTCTCTGCGGAAGCCTGACAGAAACTTAAAAATTTAAACTTTAAAATTGAACTTAAACATAGGCCAGACCAGGTAAGGACGGCAGGTTTCCTTCCCTAATGGGCATTAGTGAACCAGTTGGGTTTTTACAACAATCTGACAGCTTCATGATTACTTTTTTACTGTATTAATGCAGACAAGTGTAAAGTGCTACAGATAGGAAAGAAAAATCGATGACACACGCACTCCATGAGTGGTGTTCAAATGGTTAAGGATGAAGCTGAAATGGACCCAGGAGTTTTAGTAAATTCAATGCTAAATATGTCCAACCAATGCGCAGGAACAATTAACAAAGCCAATAGAATGAACTATGTCGCCAGAATAGTAGAATATAAGCCAGATGAGGTCATGATCAAATGTTATAGTGCTGTGGTCAGACCACACCTCAAATACTGCATCCAGTTCTGGTCAGAGAAACAAGGCAGATATTCAGATGCTGGAGGCAGTGCAGAGAAGAACCATGAAGCTGATCCTTGGTGTCAAGGGACTGAGTTATGAGGAAAGACTGGAGAAATTTGTGCTTTTCAGCCTGGAAAAGAGACATCTGAGGAGAGATCTTATAAGGGTATCCAAGGTAGTTAAGGAAATAAAACAAGTTATCCATAAACTGTTGGAGTAGAACAAGGGGACATAGGGTCAAACTGGTAAAAGGTTATTTTAGGTCAGGTATCAGGAAATTCTTTGTCACTGAAAGAGAAAGAACTTGTATTTCTATAGCGCCTTTCAGGACCTCCCAAAGCGCTTTACAGCCAATGAAGTACTTTTGAAGCATAGTCACTGTTGTAATGTAAGAAACGCAGCAGCTAATTTGTGCACAGCAAGCTCACACAAACAGCAATGCAATAATGACCAGATAATCTGTTTGAGGTGTTGGTTGAGGGATAAATATTGGCCTGGACATCAGGGAGAACTCCCCTGCTCTCCTTCGAAATGGTGTCATGGGATCATTTGTGCCCACCCAAGAGGGCAGACGTGGTCTTGCTTTAACGTCTAATCCGAAAGACAGCACCTTCAACAGTACTGCCCCTGCGACAGTGCAGCGCTCCCTCAGTACTGACCCTGCGACAGTGCAGCGCTCCCTCAGTACTGCCCCTCCGACAGTGCAGCGCCCCCTCAGTACTGCCCCTCCGACCGTGCGGCGCTCCCTCGGTACTGCCCCTGCGACAGTGCGGCGCTCCCTCGGTACTGCCCCTGCGACAGTGCGGCGCTCCCTCGGTACTGCCCCTGCGACAGTGCGGCGCTCCCTCGGTACTGCCCCTGCGACAGTGCGGCGCTCCCTCGGTACTGCCCCTGCGACAGTGCGGCGCTCCCTCGGTACTGCCCCTGCGACAGTGCGGCGCTCCCTCGGTACTGCCCCTGCGACAGTGCGGCGCTCCCTCGGTACTGCCCCTCCGACAGTGCGGCGCTCCCTCGGTACTGACCCTGCGACCGTGCGGCGTTCCCTCGGTACTGACCCTGCGACAGTGCGCGCTCCCTCGGTACTGACCCTCCGACAGTGCGGCGCTCCCTCGGTACTGACCCTCCGACAGTGCGGCCCTCCCTCAGTACTGACTCTCCGACAGTGCGGCGCTCCCTCAGTACTGACCCTCCGACAGTGCGCGCTCCCTCAGTACTGACCCTCCGACAGTGCGGCGCTCCCTCAGTACTGACCCTCCGACAGTGCGCGCTCCCTCAGTACTGACCCTCCGACAGTGCGGCGCTCCCTCAGTACTGACCCTCCGACAGTGCGGCCCTCCCTCAGTACTGACCCTCCGACAGTGCGGCGCTCCCTCAGTACTGACCCTCCGACAGTGCGCGCTCCCTCAGTACTGACCCTCCGACAGTGCGGCGCTCCCTCAGTACTGACCCTCCGACAGTGCGGCGGTCCCTCAGTACTGACCCTCCGACAGTGCGGCCCTCCCTCAGTACTGACCCTCCGACAGTGCGCGCTCCCTCAGTACTGACCCTCCGACAGTGCAGCGCTCCCTCAGTACTGACCCTCCGACAGTGCGCGCTCCCTCAGTACTGACCCTCCGACAGTGCGCGCTCCCTCAGTACTGACCCTCCGACAGTGCGGCGCTCCCTCAGTACTGACCCTCCGACAGTGCGGCCCTCCCTCAGTACTGACCCTCAGACAGTGCAGCGCTCCCTCAGTACTGACCCTCCGACAGTGCAGCGCTCCCTCAGTACTGACCCTCCGACAGTGCGCGCTCCCTCAGTACTGACCCTCCGACAGTGCGCGCTCCCTCAGTACTGACCCTCCGACAGTGCGGCGCTCCCTCAGTACTGACCCTCCGACAGTGCGGCCCTCCCTCAGTACTGACCCTCCGACAGTGCGGCGCTCCCTCAGTACTGACCCTCCGACAGTGCAGCGCTCCCTCAGTACCGACCCTCCGACAGTGCGCGCTCCCTCAGTACTGACCCTCCGACAGTGCGGCCCTCCCTCAGTACTGACCCTCCGACAGTGCGGCGCTCCCTCAGTACTGACCCTCCGACAGTGCGGCCCTCCCTCAGTACTGACCCTCCCTCAGTACTGACCCTCTGACAGTGCGCGCTCCCTCAGTACTGACCCTCCGACAGTGCGGCCCTCCCTCAGTACTGACCCTCCCTCAGTACTGACCCTCTGACAGTGCGGCCCTCCCTCAGTACTGACCCTCCGACAGTGCGCGCTCCCTCAGTACTGACCCTCCGACAGTGCGCGCTCCCTCAGTACTGAACTGGAAGTGTGGGCCAGGATTTTGTGCTCAAATCTCTGGAGTGAGACTTAAATCCACTACCTTCTGACTCAGGGTTGAGAGTGCTCCCCATTGAGCCACAGCTGACATCAAACAGTGATCAAGTGTGGTATAAACTTCCACTTGAAGTCATTGAGAGAAGACCCTGGAATCAGCTCGGAAACATCTGGATGCTGCAGTGAGGAGGGACGGTGATCTCCCTGGAGCAATGGATTAAATGGCCTTCCTGATCTGTAATGATCCTGTGATCTTCGCTCGATTAGGCGTTGCTGGATGACGATGCGGTCCTCCCAGGCGCCACGCCGCGCCTCTTCTGGGCGTCTGCGGCTGCGCACCGCTGATTGGCGGGTCTGGCTGTCAGTCAGGCCAAGGTGTCGGGGCGGGGAGAGGAATAACGGTCAGAGCGCGAGAGAGCACGAGGACAGAGCGCGCCCGCGCGCCCCCCCACACACACAGCGGGAGCGAGTCCTCCGCGCGCGCTCCAGGCGAGAGCGAGCGAGCGAGCACGAGCGCGGGTCACGCGAACACCGAGCGGGGCGGAGGCCGATTCCGGGCCTCCCTGTGGCAGCTACTCCTGAGGGAGAGGGAAAGAAACCGCGAGATCCCGTTACTGCATCCTGGAGGGAGGCCGGCGGACAGGCGGCGAGTCACCGGCCGGGAGTGAAAGAGAAGCCCGGGGCCAGTAGCGTCCGGACAAACCCGGCACTGGGAATAATTTGGATTAAAATCCAAAACTGAGTGTGATCCTAAGACTGGAAGTGATAAGGAGTAAAGCACAGAACTCAGTGGTCTGGCGTAACCTAGGGCATCAGGATCAATCGAGAGTAACCTAGGGCATCAGGATCAATCGAGAGTAACCTAGGGCATCAGGATCAATCGAGAGTAACCTAGGGCATCAGGATCAATCCGGAGCAACCTAGGGCAGCAGGATCAATCCGGGGCAACCTAGGGCACCAGGATCAATCCGGAGTAACCTAGGGCATCAGGATCAATCGAGAGTAACCTAGGGCACCAGGACCAATCGAGAGTAACCTAGGGCAGCAGGATCAATCCGGGGTAACCTAGGGCACCAGGATCAATCCGGAGTAACCTAGGGCATCAGGATCAATCGAGAGTAACCTAGGGCACCAGGATCAATCCGGAGTAACCTAGGGCACCAGGATCAATCCAGAGTAACCTAGGGCATCAGGATCAATCGAGAGTAACCTAGGGCACCAGGATCAATCCGGAGGTAACCTAGGGCACCAGGATCAATCCGGAGTAACCTAGGGCACCAGGATCAATCCAGAGTAACCTAGGGCACCAGGATCAATCCGGAGTAACCTCGTGCATCAGGATCAACCCGGAGTAACCTCGTGCATCAGGATCAACCCGGAGTAGCCTCGTGCATCAGGATCAACCCGGAGTAACCTCGTGCATCAGGATCAACCCGGAGTAACCTCGTGCATCAGGATCAACCCGGAGTAACCTCGTGCATCAGGATCAATCCAGTGTAAAAGACAGCATCAGAAGTGAATGGGAGTAAACTACAGCATTGGGAACAATCTGGAATAAACCAGGGCATCAGGAGTGAACCGGAGTAAAGCATGGAACTTGGAGTGGTCCACAATAAAGCACAGTACCAGGAGCAGTCTGGAGTGAAGCACTTTATCTGGCGTGATTCGGAGTAAAGTGCGAAATTTGAAGCGATCCAGAATAAAACACAGCAACGAGAGTGTTCTGGAGTACCGCACGGTAGCAGGACTGTTCTGAGTGAAGTGCAGGACTAGAAGTGATCAAACTAAATTTTAGGATAGGAGACTCAGAAAACCCATTTGATCAGCTGCGAAAATGTCCTTCTTCAACTTTCGGAAGATTTTTAAGATTGGCGGCGAGAAGAAGAAGAAGCAGTTCGAGCATGTGAAGAAGGATGTAAACCCTGAGGAGATCTGGCAGATCATCGGCGAGCTGGGAGACGGGGCCTTCGGCAAAGTCTATAAGGTGAGGGAACAACTGATACCAAGTTAGTGAAACGTAGAGTGTGGTTCTTTCTGATCAGTTATAGATCTCAATTTTTTTCGGAGAAACTCTGACAAAGAGAAAGACGAGTAGGATAGGAAACCACCGAGGTTTAACAGAGTAGGAGGGAAGCTGAGATAAATTAAGAAGTGGTGGCTAGATCGCACCACGATTGGGTTTTAAAAACCAGTAGTTTGTGTTGGTTGCATGCCAGATGTTATTAGTTCTTCGACGGAGGGAAGTGTTCACTGTTACCTGTATCGAGTGTCTTGCCTGTCAATAAACCTTTATAAAATAAAATAGGCTCTCTGTTCAAGGCAGTAACCTTATTTCTCATTTTAAATGAAAGTTATAAACCAGGCTAGGCATACCAATAAAGCCTTGTTTTCAGTCTGTTAATTGTTTAATCTTATATTAGGTTGAAAGACCAGATGTGGCGGTACAGTGATATACAGTCAGGAGGGAGTGGCCCTGGGAGTCCTCAACATTGACTCTGGACCCCATGAAATCTCATGGCATCAGGTCAAACATGGGCAAGGAAACCTCCTGCTGATTACCACCTACCGTCCTCCCTCAGCTGATGAATCAGTCCTCCTCCATGTTGAACACCACTTGGAGGAAGCACTGAGGTTAGCAAGGGCACAGAATGTACTCTGGGTGGGGGACTACGATGTCCATCACCAAGAGTGGCTCGGTAGCACCACTACTGACCGAGCTGGCCGAGTCCTGAAGGACATAGCTGCTAGACTGAGCTTGCGGCAGGTGGTGAGCGAACCAACACGAGGGAAAAACTTACTTGACCTCGTCCTCGCCAATCTACCTGTCGCAGGTGCAGCTGTCCATGACAGTATTGGTAGGAGTGACCACCGCACAGTCCTCGTGGAGATGAAGTCCCGTCTTCGCAATGAGGACACCATCCAACGTGTTGTGTGGCACTACCACCATGCTAAATGGGATAGATTCAGAACAGATCTAGCAGCTCAAACTGGGCATCCATGAGGCACTGTGAGCCATCAGCAGCAGCAGAATTGTATTCCAGCACAATCTGTAACCTCATGGCCCGGCATATTCCTCGCTCTACCATTACCAACAAGCCAGGGGATCAACCCTGGTTCAATGAGGAGTGTAGAAGAGCGTGCCAGGAGCAGCATCAGGCGTACCTAAAAATGAGGTGCCAACCTAGTGAAGCTACAACTCAGGACTACATGCATGCTAAACAGCGGAAGCAACATGCTATAGACAGAGCTAAGCGATTCCACAACCAACGGATCAGATCAAAGCTCTGCAGTCCTGCCACATCCAGTCGTGAATGGTGGTGGACAATTAAACAACTAATGGGAGGAGGAGGCTCTGTAAACATCCCCATCCTCGACGATGGCGGAGTCCAGCACATGAGTGCAAAAAACAAGGCTGAAGCATTTGCAACCATCTTAAGCCAGAAGTGCCGAGTGGATGATCCATCTCGGCCTCCTCTCAATATCCCCACCATCACAGAAGCCAGTCTTCAGCCAATTCGATTCACTCCACGTGATATCAAGAAACGGCTGAGTGCACTGGATACAGCAAAGGCTATGGGCCCCGACAACATCCTGGCTGTAGTGCTGAAGACTTGTGCTCCAGAACTAGCTGCGCCTCTAGCCAAGCTGTTCCAGTACAGCTACAACACCGGCATCTACCCGAAAATTGCCCAGATATGTCCTGTCCACAAAAAGCAGGACAAATCCAATCTGGCCAATTACCGCCCCATCAGTCTACTCTCAATCATCAGCAAACTGATGGAAGGTATCGTCGACAGTGCTATCAAGCGGCACTTACTCACCAATAACCTGCTCACCGATGCTCAGTTTGGGTTCCGTCAGGACCACTCGGCTCCAGACCTCATTACAGCCTTGGTCCAAACATGGACAAAAGAGCTCAATTCCAGAGGTGAGGTGAGAGTGACGTCAAAGCAGCATTTGACCGAGTGTGGCACCAAGGAGCCCTAGTAAAATTGAAGTCAATGGGAATCAGGGGGAAAACTCTCCAGTGGCTGGAGTCATACCTAGCACAAAGGAAGATGGTAGTGGTTGTTGGAGGCCAATCATCTCAGCCCCAGGACATTGGTGCAGGAGTTCCTCAAGGCAGTGTCCTAGGCCCAACCATCTTCAGCTGCTTCATCAATGACCTTTCCTCCATCATAAGGCCAGAAATGGGGATGTTCACTGATGATTGCACAGTGTTCAGTTCCATTTGCAACCCCTCAGATAATGAAGCAGTCCGTGCCCGCTTGCAGCAAGACCTGGACAACATCCAGGCTTGGGATAATAAGTGGCAAGTAACATTCGCGCCAGATAAGTGCCAGGCAATGACCATCCCCAACAAGTCTAACCACCTCCCCTTGACATTCAACGGCATTACCATCGCCGAATCCCCCACCATCAACATCCTGGGGGTCACCATTGACCAGAAACTTAACTGGACCAGCCATATAAATACTGTGGCTACGAGAGCAGGTGAGAGGCTGGGTGTTCTGCGGCGAGTGACTCACCTCCTGACACCCCAAAGCCTTTCCACCATCTACAAGGCACAAGTCAGGAGTGTGATGGAATACTCTCCACTTGCCTGGATGAGTGCAGCTCCAACAACACTCAAGAAGCTCGACACCATCCAAGATAAAGCAGCCCGCTTGATTGGCACCCCATCCACCACCCTAAACATTCACTCCCTTCACCACCGGCGCACAGTGGCTGCAGTGTGCACCATCCACAGGATGCATTGCAGCAACTCCCAAACCCGCGACCTCTACCACCTAGAAGGACAAGAGCAGCAGGTACATGGGAACAACACCACCTGCACGTTCCCCTCCAAGTCACACACCATCCCGACTTGGAAATATATCGCCGTTCCTTCATCGTCACTGGGTCAAAATCTTGGAACTCCCTTCCTAATAGCACTGTGGGAGAACCTTCACCGCCCGGACTGCAGCGGTTGAAGAAGGCGGCTCACCACCACCTTCTCAAGGGCAATTAGGGATGGGCAAAAGATGCTGGCCTCGCCTGCGACGCCCACATCCCATGAACGAATAAAAAAAAAGTTGACAGGTACAGTGAGGATTTGATGCGAGTTCCTGATAATATTGCAAACTGTGAGAAGGAAGCAGGTATTTGAGGTTTATTTTTTGCTTTAGCTTCTCAATACCAAAGGGATTGGAGAGGGTCGGGAATGGGGGTGAGGTACCTTTGTCAGTAATTTTCTGCTCACAGTTCCTTTTTTAACATTCCAATTTCTTTCCCACTTCAGACAGGCTTTAAATTGTTAGTGGGTGGAGGCCATAATAATACAGGATTCACACTCATTTGGAAAGACATGGGTTAATTAAAGATAGCCAGCATGGATTTGTGAACGGCAAGTCCTGACTGACAAATTAAGAGTTTTTGGAGGAAATAGCAGAGTGTGTTGATAAAGGAAATTTAGAGATTGTTGTCTGTTTAGATTTTCAAAAGGCATTTGAAAAGGTGCAGCATGGGAGGCTTGTGGATCAAATTAAGGCACATGTAGTGAAAGGAAATGTGAGTGCAGGGATAAAAAGTTGGTTGAAGGACAGAGAGCGGTGGTTAACAGATATTTTTCAGACTGGAGAATTGTAAACAGTGTTGTCGCCCAGGGGTCAGTATTGGGACCAGTGCTCTTCTCAATATATGTAAGTGATCTGGACTTCGGTATTGGGGGCTCAATATCACAATTTGCAGATAGCAGAAAGATATGTAGTGTGGTTAACTGTGGAGACGATTATAAGCGACTTCAGGAGGATTTAGGCAGACAGGTCAGTGGATTGGGGACATGGATGTCAAATGAAATTTAATGTGAAGTGCTACATTTTGGGAGGAAGGTTAAGGAGAGGAAATATCCACTAAATGGGAAAACTGGAAAATGAGCGAAGAAACTTCGGGGTTCATATACACAAATCTTTAAACGAACAAGGGCAATTTGATAAAGTTATGTAAAAGTATAAGGGATCCTAATCTTTATAACTAGACATTCAGTACAAAAGCAAAGAGGTAATGCTAAACCTGTACAAATCATTGGTTGGGCTGCAGTTAGACTATTGTGTCCAGTTTTCAGCGCCTTGCTTTAGGAAGGAAGTCAAGGCGATGGAGAAGAGACCAGGAATGAGAGGCTTTCGTTATGAGACTAGAGAATCTGGGGTTCTTTTCATTAGAACACAGAACACTAAGAGGAGATCTGAGAGGGATGTGAAGG
Organism: Heptranchias perlo; assembly: GCF_035084215.1. NCBI lineage: Eukaryota > Metazoa > Chordata > Chondrichthyes > Hexanchiformes > Hexanchidae > Heptranchias > Heptranchias perlo. The sequence goes on along the minus strand of NC_090345.1, from coordinate 1,749,197 downwards.
TTATCATAAAGTAAATAGGAATAAACCATTTCCACCGATGCATGGGTCAGTAACTGGAAGGCATAAATCACCAAAAGAAGGAAGAGGTGTCAAGATTTTTTTTTACGCAGAGGGTTGTTGGGGCATGGAATGAGTGACCAAAAACAGTGGGGGAAGCAGAATCCACAATAGCTTTTAATAGGGAAAGAGGATAAATATTTGAAATGGTAAAAATTAAAAGGAATGGGGGGAAAGGACTGAGACTGAATGGATAGTTCTTTCAGAGAGCTAGCACAGGCATGATGGGCCGAATGGCAGCCTCTTGTGCTGTGAAATTCTATGATTCTGTTCCTCTTGCAGGATTTAATACTGCAGGGGCTGGCAGCTCGCCTAAGTGATCATTCTTTGTGAACACAGGCAGTGATTGTTCGCAGGTTACTCAAATGTGATGATGGGGGTGGGGGGGGAGAGTTGGAGGGGCGCATTGTCACTGAGCCTCTTTGTAGTCACCCAGGCACAGGACAATGATCAGCAACAGAAGTCCTGGCTTATTTTCCTCCCTATCCCTGGGGAGCTGAGACCAGTTGTATTTCCCCAACTGCTCCCCCCAGCTATGATCGGTTAGCTCAGCACAGACCAGGGATCTAACCTAAGACGTTTCCAGTCTGTATTCCTCAGTGATATATCGCACAGTGCATTTGCCCATGGACTGCTGAAGAATCCTGGTGCCTTTGGTTTCAGTGGACCTTGCAGCATAATGAGAGTGGGTTAGATTATTTAGTTGCTATTACATTCATTTAGTGCTGTGCCAGTGCCACTGGCTCCTGATGTACAGGTCTCGCACAGCCAGTGGCAACCCTGAAATAAACTTGACAAACTCACTTAAGGCAGCAATCTGGAAGTGTCTATTTACCAGGTTTAATGAATCTGCCAAGTTTAATTTGGAGTTGCCATTAGCTGTATTGGGAGCTGGCAGCATTGGCAATGTCAAAGCACTTTATAATGCATCGGGCTTGGGTAATTTTTGTCCCTATAAGTGATTACATTGTTCTTACAGTCTTCCACAGCTGAAGGGATGAAGGGTTACAGTAACAGCCATGACAAAAGGCTTGTGGTACATCTCAGTGTGACAGGAAGGGCTAGTGAATGTTTTTGGTGGTAAATAACTTGTCATTGGATGTTACTAATACGGGGAGTCGTGACCGGGGTGTTAGGATGAAGTGGGGTTAGAGGGCGGGGATAATTGGACCGGGGTACACAAATGTAATTCAGTCCCCATCTTTAAGTCATACATTCTGTCCGGATTTTTAGATAATATATAATATCTTGATTTTATATTATTATTTATAGTTAAATAGTCAAACTTATGGTGGTTTGGGAAGCAGAGAAGTAGAGTTGTTGGAGCACAGGAGTTTCTGAGTAGTACAGGCTAAGAAGCGGGAGATACAAAACTGAGGCATTACAGCACCACCATAGGTGGGAGGGTGTAAATACAGCGTGACACGTTTACATGGTCAGTCTCCATTATAGATACGGAGATAGAAATTTATAATGGAAACAGTTAACAGAAAAGTGTAACAAAAATGCTATAGCTGGAAGTAAGGTTTTGCAGACAGGAAGTGTGTGTGGATGTAACATTAATGTATATTATAATTGTGGTTATCACACCCATGGACTGAAACATTGCCATAACCATATACCATTTGGTTGAGTGTGCTTGTGCAAATAGCTTTACTCCCGGGCAATACATGCTAGAGCCAGTAGAGCAGATTTTACAGCAGTCAGGCTGCACAGAAAATTGCAAGATTGCCTGAAGTGTGCAGTGAGCTGGCAGTACCACACATGAAATATCGGCAGGGAAGGGTGATCTGTGGCCTTGCTGCAGAGTAAATGTGGCTGTAAAATTGGAACAGAAAATGATGGGAATGATATATCATCTCCATAACATCTGAAAATGCAAAAGGCTGGTTAGTGTTTCAGGTGGAGACCCTTTGTCAGTTTTGTAGTCAGAACTTGGGAAAAGTTTCCAGCTGAAATGTTAACTCATCTGACTGATCATCTCTGTATTTGCAGCATCTTCTGATTTGATCTTAGATTTCCACCATTCGCTTTCTTGTTCTTTGGTGGAATCACAACCTGTTTTTTATATTGGCACTGACTTTCATTGGATTCCAGGAGACCTGGCATCTGTGAACTGGCTCTCATCATTTACACTGCTAAAATTCATCTCTCAGATCCCAGAGGCGGACTGGTAGATCCACAAAAAACATGGTTTCCGAGTCTGCTGTTGGGGTAAAGAAAGTAAGAAAGAAGAACTTGTATTTACATAGAGGAACCAACTGTAGTCATGTAAATGCTGGGATTCAGCTTACAAATGCCAGCCTCCCAAAACCAAATTTAAAACAACGCCAGTGTTAAAATGGCTATAGAAATTTCAGCACAGAAGAAGCTCATTTGGCCCATTGTGCCTATACTATTTCTAGGTCCACAAATCCCTTTTCCAGTCTCTTTCCCCACAGGAAGGAAAACTGGGCAACACAAGCTCTCCATGAATAGTGTTCAAATAGCTAAGGATGATGTTCAAAGAAACCGAGGTTGCCTTAATAGACTTGATGCTCAAAATGTCCAACCAATGCAGATGAGCAATCAACAAAGCCAATAGGTGCAAAACAGTAGAGTACAAGTCAGGGGAAGTTATGAACAAATTGGATGCTGCAATTGGGTCATTATAGATGAATGAACTGAGATGGTCTGAATGGTCTCATGTAATGATCTTGTGATCTTTTTATAATGCAGTAGTACTTTCATCTCTAAGTCGAAGATTGGGGCTTCAAGTCTCCTGGACTTAAGTGCACAATCTAGGCTCGCGCTCCAGTGCAGTACTGAGGGAGTGCTATATTATTCGAGCTGCTGTTCTTTTGATGAGATGTTAAACTGAAGCCCTGTCCACCTGTTCAAAATGTTCCATTGAATGTTAAAGATCCCATACAGCTATTTGAGGAAGAGTGGGTGTTCTCACAGGGTCCTGACCAATAGTCCTTCCTCAACCAACACCGCCAAAAACAGGTTAAGTGGTCATTCATATCATTGTGTTTGGAGGATCCTGCTGAGGTTCTTATATAATGACAGTGACTGCATTTCACAGTAATTCATTGTATGTGACATAGGTTCAAACTGGAATACAATAAGTGTACAACATCAGTCCTGAAATGAGTAATTAATATCTGGAAGGGTCTTCCTGGTAGGGTAATGGAGGTAAAAACTCTGGAATGATTCATGAGGCAGTTAGATGCTGAGTCGAGGAACTTTAGATTTCTATGGAAGGATGAACCAAATGGTTTGTATAATCTGTACTCATCTTTATGAAGCACTTTGAGACGGGCCTGAGAGATGTGATACTATGCTACATAAACACAAGTTTCTCTTTCATTCTTGCTACCCATTTCTACATGATAATTAGGTAACCTATTTGACCCTGAGCCGAGCTTCCAATCCCATATCCTCTCCATCACCAAGGAATCTCCTGCCCAGCTTCCCATCTTCAACCCTCCATAAACTTCAGCTTATCCAAAACTCTGCTGCCCGTATCCTAACTTGCACCAAGTCCCATTCACCCATCACTCCTGTGCTCACTGACCCACATTGGCTCCCAGTCAATCAACGCCTCAAATTTAAAATTCTCATTCTTCTCTTCAAATCCCTCTATAGCCTCGCCCTTCCCTAGCTCTCCTTCAAGAACTTTGCGTTCCTCCAATTCTAGCCTCTCGTGCATCCCCAACTTCCTTCTCCTCACCGTGCCTTCAGCTGCCTAGGCCCTAAGCTCTGGAATTCCCTCCCCAAACCTTTCCGCCTTCCCACCTCTCTCTCCTTTAAGACGCTCCTTAAAACCTACCTCTTTGACCAAGCATTTGGTTAACTGTCCTAATGTCTCCATCTTTGGCTCGGTGTCAATTTTTGTCTGATTATGCTCCAGAAGGGTCTTGGGACATTTTATTAAGTTAAAGGCCTATTTAAATGCATGATTGATTGATACTTGACTTTCCTGCAACTTTGAGCTGGATTCTGGTTTGAGTTTGGGATTGCCCCTTTGCTTGATTGGAAAAAGATAAGATTGACGTTGATTTGTTTAATGAACAAGAAGGTGGTGTGCTCCTTTTCATAATTTGCTAGTATTTTGACTTGATGGTTGGTATGGGTTAAAGTGAGTTAACAAAGTACAAATCTCACCATGGTTTGGTTCAGTGACTTTACAATGAGGGGTCAGTCTGTCTGTCATGGCGAACACTGCTGTGAGGTTAGCCTGTCTGCATGTCGGTCCCAGCATGTGCTGCTGTAAGGTTAGCTGGTCGATCTGAACTTGGGTTGGTGCTTAACCTATTTGACAAACAAATTGATTAAAACAAGTATAGATGCAAAAAAAACTTCCTCATAAATAATTATCTGTCACTTCTGTATTCGATAGTACAGATAACTTCACATAGGAAATAAGAAACTGTTGAACAAAAGGAAGTGATATTGGACCTGTGCCATTGAATTTGTGAAATGAATTGGAGGTTAAGCACCCTGAATGAAGGACAGTCAATTGCTTCCTTTGTGGCTACAGTCTGGAGAGGATAGGAAGATCAGAGGGTCAGTATTATCTGGAATATAAGAACCAGTAGAAGTGCAATCAGCCTGAAAACAATACTGTAATCTCTGTCACTTGCATAAAATCGGTCTTGATGGTGCACAGCTGATTTCTGTTATTGAAAAATTACAGCACTATCATTTCAAAATTCTAAAGCTTTAGGACCAGATGAGATGAAAGATATTGAAATTTGCAGTTATACTGCAGGGATTCAGAAAGGGGATTATTTACAATTATACCATGAGCAGGGATTGAGAGAAGAGGTTATTTACAGTTATTCTATATACAGGGACAGAGAGACGGGGTTATTTACAGGTATAGCATACGCAGGGACTGAGAGACGGGGTTATTTACAGGTATAGCATGCGCAGGTACTGAGGTGGGGTTATTTACAGGTATAGCATGCGCAGGGACTGAGAGACGGGGGGTTATTTACAGGTATAGCATGCGCAAGGACTGAGACGGGGTTATTTACAGGTATAGCATGCGCAGGGATTGAGAGACGGGGGGTTATTTACAGGTATAGCATGCGCAAGGACTGAGAGACGGGGTTATTTACAGGTATAGCATGCGCAGGGACTGAGACGGGGTTATTTACAGGTATAGCATGCGCAGGGACTGAGAGACGGGGGGTTATTTACAGGTATAGCATGCGCAGGGACTGAGAGACGGGGATTATTTATAGCATACCCAATGCAAGTGCTCAAGTTTGGAAAGATAAAATCTAGAATGGGTGTGCAGTTCATCCAACCTGTGAAAGTTTTACAGGTAGTCTCCTACGTATTACTAAAATCGTAGTGGCAACACTGAGATGTATTAGTTGAGTAGCCTTGGTAACACTGAGATCTGATACTATAATCTGGGCTCAGTGTGTGGATTTGAGGTGAAGGTGTCCCAGTTACACTGAGACCCAGCTCTCTAATCCTAGTTAATGAACTCCAAGTGGGTGTATTAGTGGAGTTACTCTGGTTTCTGCTCTGGGTAACCGAGCTGCACAATATGTTTGAATTATCTTTGTTTTACTGATACAAATGTCTGCGTGGATATATATTTTCTTAAACTTGAAAATGTAGTGGGGGTGCAGTGGGCTGGCAGTGTGAATGGATGTATTTTACATGAGCACTGATTCAGGTGGGTTGTATGGCCGACCCGAGATGGAACTACTCTTAATTTTGAATCAGAGAAAGGTTACAATAGGGAAGAAGGCCATTCGGCCCATCGAGTCCATGCCAGCTCTAAGCAAAAGCAATCCAGCTAGTCCCACTCCCCTGCCCTATCCCCGTAGCCCTGCAAATTTTTTCCTTTCAAGTACTATCCAGTTCCCTTTTGAAAGCCACGATTGAATCTGCCTCTGCCTCCACCTCTGACAGTGCATTCCAGATCCTAACCACTCGCTGTGTTTTTCCTCATGTTACCTTCGGTTCTTTTGCCATTCACCTTAAATCTATGTCCTCTGGTTCTTGACCCTTCCGCCAATGGGAACAGCTTCTCTCTATCTACTCTGTCTGGACCCTTCATGATTTTGAATACCTCTAACAAATCTCCTCTCAACCTTCTCTGTTCCAAGGAGAACAACCCCAGTTTCTCCAGTCTATCCACGTAACTAAAGTCCCTCATCCCTGGAATCATTGTAGTAAATCTCTTCTACATCCTCTCTATGGCCTTCACATCCTTCCTAAAATGCGGTGCCCAGAACTGGACACAATACTCCAGTTGTGGCCGAACCAATGTTTTACATAAGGTTCATCATGACTTCCATCCTTTTGTACTCTATGCCTCTATTTATAAAGCCCAGGATCCCGTATGCTTTTTTAACCCCTTTCTCAACCTGCCCTGCCACCTTCAACGATTTGTCACACATGCCCCCAGATCTCTCTGTTCCTGTACCCCTTTTAGAATTGTGCCCTCTAGTTTATATTGCCTTTCCTCATTCTTCCTACCAAAATGTATCACTTCACATTTTTCTGCGATAACTTTCATCTGTCATATGTCCACCCATGCCAGCAATCTGTCTATATCCTCTCGAACTCTATCACTATCCTCCTCACTGTTCACTAAACTTCCAAGTTTTGTGTCATCTGTAAATTTTGAAATTGTGCCCTTTACACCCAAGTCCAAATCATTAACATATATCAAGAAAAGCAGTGGTCCTAGTACTGCCTCCTGGGGAACACCACTGTACACTTTCCTCCAGTCCGAAAAACAGCCGTTCACCACTACTCTGTTTCCTGTTACTTAGCCAATTTTGTATCCGTGCTGCTACAGCTCCTTTTATTCCATGGGCTTCAATCTTGATGACAAGCCTGTTATGTGGCACTTTATCAAATGCGTTTTGAAGGTTCATATACACCATGTCAAGTGCATTGCCCTCATCTGCCCTCTCTGTTAACTCATCAAAAAACTTGATTAAGTTAGTTAAACACGATTTGCCTTTAACAAATCCGTGCTGGCTTTCCTTTATTAATCCACACTTGTCCAAGTGACTGCTAATTCTGTCCCGTTATCGTTTCTAAAAGTTTCCCCACCACTGAAGTTAAACTGACTGGCCTGTAGTTGCTGGGTTTATCCTTACACCCTTTTTTGAACAAGGGTGCATCATTTGCAATTCTCCAGTCCTCTGGCACCACTCCCGTATCTAAGGATGTTTGGAAGATTATGGCCAGTACCTCCGCAATTTTCACCCTTACTTCCCTCAGCAACCTAGGATGCTTCCCTTCTGGACCGGGTGACTTATCTACTTTAAGTACTTTAAGTACAGCTAGCCTTTCCAGTACCTCCTCTTTATCTTGAAGCCGATCCAATGCTACACATTAGCCAGAAATGAAACTATCACCACATTAATGAGCTAGATTTGTCAGCTGTTTTTCCCTTCTCTGAGATTTTCACACACCGCATTGCAAATCATAACGAGTTCTGTGGTTCCCAGCACTCGCTTGTGCAGTTCCTCACTGTTTCTTCACTGGTACTGTATGTTTTTTGACACCCTGTTACTTTTATTCATTTTATTTTTCTTAATTTGAAAGCTTCCATGATACGCAGTGGAGTTGTCACATCTTGTTTCCTTGGTGGTGCTTTAGGCAACACAGATTACCTACACGTATCCCAACACAGTCGAGTCACAAACAGGGTTATGAAAAGTTGTTCGTTGTGGGAGCCTGACATTGATTAAGTAAAACTGTAGGAGCTGAATGAGGCTAGAGATCTTCATTGAAGGCATGATTGCCTACCAGGTGATTTAATGTCTAATGGAGCCATCTGGCCTGCAATCACTGATTACCAGCAGAAGGTTTTTTTTTCAAAAAACAGCCAAATTTAGAACCCTGCAATGTTGTATTATTTTTCATTTACTCTATTGTTACTTAAATTCATTATTAAATTGACCAGTTAGACCAGACTAGAAGGCCCCATGCTCGATCTGTGGTCTGTGTTGAGTTAGCTGATATCTGCTTGGCGGCAGTACTTGGCGACAGAATTTTCTCCTCTTTAGCCCAGCAGCCAGTGTTAGCGCTGCTGGGCTAAAGAGGAGAAAATTCAGGTGGGGTTTCTGCTCCAGAGGACTACCCAGTGCCCCCTGTTGGAAAGTCTGCATGACTGGTCGTTGGGCGAGGACAGGATCGTCCCTGGCAGTGATACTGCCCACAGTTGGATAGCCTTCTGGCCTCAGTGCCGGGCTCACACATGAAGGATGGCCCTTAGGTGAGGTACCAGGAGGTTCCCGCAGAATTGTGCCCTAGCAAAAGTCATTGCCTTCAGGAAAGGAGGGCGTAAAATTGTTTTGGAAAAATGCTCTGTGGGAAGAGCTGAACAGGCTTGTTGCCTTTGCAGAGCACTTTGAATGTCCTCATGTATTGCATGATATTTTACTGCTGCCACTGAACAAGTTGGACATTAACTCTCTGAAGTGTTTGAGTCACTCCCAGTGTACAGATGTTAGACATTGATTCTGACTTTGGAATTAACAAGTACATTATTGAACAAAGGTGAAAGTGGAGTTTCAGTGAGTACTGGTGTTTGATAACTTTCCTTTACTGCAGCTTTTATAAATGGGCTTCACAGTAGGAGTGAACTTGGATAACAGTGAAACTGTCTAATGAGAAAATTCCGTAGCTGAACGGAATGACATTCCTGTTATAATGAAGTAGTTGCTTACTTCTTGCGAGAAACTGTGTAGTAATGATGAACCATGCCACAGATGGATATAAGCAGGTTATTCCATTGTGAATCTGATCTGTGGCTGCACTGGGTGAATACCTGATGCACTTTTTGAAGTTTTTATTCCAGTTCATCTTCTGCAACATTGCTTTCTGCAGCAGTCCTGACATTAGCAGCAGTGCTAGAAGGCGAAAGAGGAGGTGTTAATCTCTTTGAAGATTCTGAGACTCACCTAAGCCCACCAATGCAGGAAATGTAAACCCTGCCATTGGCAGAATGGGGTGTTCAGCCCAGCTGCAGTTTTCCCCTGCCATGCACTGCACCAACTTTCTCCAGCCATCATTGGAGGTCCAGTGGCCAGAACTCAAGTTATAGATTGTGACTTTTAAACGTTTTTGCAGTAGCAATTATTTATCTGTTGCTTTAATGTTGTAGGATCCACCTTGCAGTATAAATAGCCAAGATTCCACAGCATGGGAAATCAGGGTGTTACAGTACTGCTTCTGCATCTGTAATGCAAATACTGAGCAGCATCAGAATCACAATCCTTACTTAAAAGTATGCCGTAAGTCTTGGTCTGGTTTGGAGCCCACGGAAGTGCAGAATACAGCACCTTCTTTAGATTAGAGACTCTTTGAATCAGTGTCAAGAATGTGGTTACGGTATTTCAAGCTGAGCGGTTTACTGTAACTTAAAGCTTTCTATCTTTCTTTAAACAGTAATATGTAAATTTTTTGTTCCAAGTGAGATTTCTTCAGAAAAGGGTTCCATGGTGTCTAATTCACAAAATGCAGCCAGAAGTCGAGTGTGTGAGGCTTGTGTGTCAGTGTCCAAGTCCGAGCCTGATCTGTGAGCTTGCTTGTGTGCCAGTTATTTCTATTGAAGCACGACAATTAGTTGGAGCTCATCCAGTGCTTGAATGTTAGTCTAATCTCCTGGCAGAGTTAGGAGTCTTTTCATTTGGAAGCTCTTTTGAGAAAACTTTTCTGAATACAACGGAATACTAAATCCTTCAACAAAGGAGGCTAGCGAGTCTGTTTTCTTTTCTCTGGCTATCCACTAGTTTAAATATCATTCTACTTACTTTGTAAGATTATATATATATATATATATATATATATATATATAAATCATAAAAAGGCTACAGCATGGAAGGAGGCCATTTGGCCCATTGAGTCCACACCGGCGCTATGCAAGAGCAATCCAGCTAATCCCACTCCCAAGCCCTATCCCGCAGCCCGACAAATATTTTTCTTTCACGTACTTATCCAGTTCCCTTTTGAAGGCCATGATTGAATCTGCCTCCACCACCCCCTGTAGCAGTGCATTCCAGATCCTAACCACTCACTGTGTAAAAAAGTTTTCCCTCACGTCACCTTTGGTTCTTTTGCCAATCACCTTAAATCTATGTCCTCTGGTTCTTGACCCTTCCGCCAATGGGAACAGTTTCTCTCTATCTAGACCCTTCATGATTTTGAATACCTCTATCAAATCTCCTCTCAACCTTCTCTGTGCCAAGGAGAACAACCCCAGCTTCTCCAGTCTATCCACGTAAGTAAAGTCTCTTATCCCTGGAATGATTCTAGTAAATCTCTTCTACACCCTCTCTAAGGCTTCACATCTTTCCTAAAGTGCGGTGCCCAGAACTGGACACACTACTCCAGTTGTGGCCGAACCAGTGTTTTATAAAGGTTCATCATGACTTCCATACTTTTGTACTCTACACCACTATTTATAAAGCCCAGGATCTCGTATTTTTTTTAACAGCTTTCTCAACCTGCCCTGCCACCTTCAGCGATTTGTGCACATATACCCCCAGATCTCTCTGTTCCTGAACCCGTTTTAGAGTTGTGCCCTCTAGATTATATTGCCTCTCCTCGTTTTTCCGAACAAAATGTATCACTTCACATGTTTGTGTTAAATTTCATCTGCCACGTGTCTGCCCATGCCAGCAACCTGTCTATATCCTCTTGAAGTCTATCACTATCCTCCTCACTGTTTACTACCCTTCCAAGTTTTGTGTCATTTGCAAATTTTGAAATTCTGCCCTGTACACCCAAGTCCAAGTCATTAATATATATCAAGAAAAGCAGTGGTCCCAGCACCGACCCCTGGGGAACACCACTGTACACCTCCCTCCAGTCTTAAAAACAGCTGTTCACCATTACTCTCTGTTTCCTGTCACTTAGCCAATTCTGTATCCATGTTGCTACTGCCCCCTTTATTCCATGGGCCACAATCTTGATGATAAGGATATGTTTTATTGGACAAACTAAATAGATGTGAGTAAGACAAATATTTGGATCTCACAGGCTCCTGTCAGTGAAGCAGTGTCTAGTAACTAGAAGCCCATGGAATCAAGGGAAAAGAACGGACTTGGTTAGGAAGTTGGCTGAGCGAAAGGCGACAGAGAGTATGGATAATGGGTAGGTACTCACATTGGCAGGATGTGACTAGTGGAGTCCTGCAGGGATCTGTCTTGGGGCCTCAATTATTCACAATATTTATTAACGACTTAGATGAAGGCATAGAAAGTTTCATATCTAAGTTTGCCGATGACACAAAGATTGGTGGCATTGTAAGCAGTGTAGATGAAAACATAAAATTACAAAGCGATATTGATAGATTAGGTGAATGGGCAAAACTGTGGCAAATGGAATTCAATGTAGACAAATGTGAGGTCATCCACTTTGGATCAAAAAAGGATAGAACAGGGTACTTTCTAAATGGTAAAAAGTTAAAAACCGTGGATGTCCAAAGGGACTTAGGGGTTCAGATACATAGATCATTGAAGTGTCATGAACAGGTGCAGAAAATAATCAATAAGGCTAATGGAATGCTGGCCTTTGCATCTAGAGGACTAGAGTACAAGGGGGCAGAAGTTATGCTGCAGCTATACAAAACCCTGGTTAGACTGCACCTGGAGTACTGTGAGCAGTTCTGGGCACCGCATCTTCGGAAGGACATATTGGCCTTGGAGGGAGTGCAGCGTAGGTTTACTAGAATGATACCTGGACTTCAAGGGTTAAGTTACGAGGAGAGATTACACAAATTGGGGTTGTATTCTCTAGAGTTTAGAAGGTTAAGGGGTGATCTGATCGAAGTTTATAAGATATTAAGGGGAACAGATAGGGTGGATAGAGAGAAACTATTTCCACTGGTTGGGGATTTTAGGAGTAGGGGGCACAGTCTAAAAATTAGAGCCAGACCTTTCAGGAGCGAGATTAGAAAACATTTCTACACACAAAGGGTGGTAGAAGTTTGGAACTCTCTTCCGCAAACGGCAATTGATACTAGCTCAATTGCTAAATTTAAATCTGAGGTAGATAGCTTTTTGGCAACCAAAGGTATTCAGGGATATGGGCCAAAGGCAGGTATATGGGGTTAGATCACAGATCAGCCATGATCTTATCAAATGGCGGAGCACGCTCGAGGGGCTGAATGGCCTACTCCTACTCCTATTCCTATGTAACTAACAAGGAAGCCATCGTGATAGCCACTACAGCTGTTCATAACTGCTCAGCCTCCATTCAGTATTATGCGAGTGGACTTGAATAAATACCTAGCTGGGAATGAGATTGTTTATCTCAGTCTGTACCTGTCCCTATGACTATCAGATACTCCACAGGACACCCTGGCTCCTTTGCTTCTCAGTGTAGTGTGGGGGAGGGGGAGGTTTTCGGTGGTCATGGGGTGTCTATGAAAGGTGGCTGGCTAGGGTTGTTATGGGAATTAATAAATATTCAGAAGTTTTCTTTTTTATGTTTTCTTTTAGGATTTGGAATATTACACAGAACTTTCTCCCTAGAGACTAAATGGGTGGGTTAGAGCCCATGCTGGTGGAAGAAAAGAAAGATGTTGCATTTATGTATTGCCTGATCACATCCTCAGGGCACCCGGAGCACTTCACAGCCAATGATTACCTTTTGAAGCACAATCACTGTTGTTATGTAGGCAAATGCTGCACCCAAATTGGCGCACAGCACTATCACACCAATATAAATGAAATAAAAGACCATTTAATCTATTTTGATGAGGGAGCAGTGTTGGTCGGGGCACGGGGAGAGCTCTCTGCTCTCCTTTGAATAGTAACATGGGATTGTTTACATCCACCTTAACAGGTAGATGAAGCCTCGGTTTCATGTCTTGCCTAAAAATGTTCACCAACAATGTTTTGTCAGCTTTGATTAAGTACTTGGAGTGGGGCTTAAACCCACAACCTTTTAACTGAGGCGAGAGTGTTCCCAACTGTCTCAGGCTGATACACAATGTAGGTAGTACACAGTCTGTCATAGCTTGTTCTGTGCCTTTTTGTGTCATTTTAGTTTCTCTCTGTTGTTCACTATTTTCCTGCCTTTATATTTCTTCCCATATTTTTCTTCCTATTACCTCCCACTTCTCCTAAATGATTTAACTTCAGATAGGCCAATTGACCAATGTAAATTACTGATAAGGGAAGGCTTGATTGGCAATACGTATCTTTGTAGAGTTTGTTTCAGAAGTGTTGGCAGCCACATGGGAACAGGTCACCCATCCACCCAGCCTGGGCCAAGGGTGGTGCGAGGAGAATGTGCAACTAGAAGGCGTGAAAATAAAAGTGGAGTCTTGCCTTCAAAAAATGGTAAAGGCAGTTTCAGAAAATCTGCACAAGATGTTGCCTTTTTGCGTTTTGTGCAGCGAGTCCCCTTGGAGTTGGAATGTATCCAGTGCTCCACAAGACCAGTCACAGCCCCCGATACCAATCGTACTCCCATCAGATCAGTCACACTCCAGCCATCATTCGGCTGTTGCTGAATTTATCAGTCTCGGTCCTGTTGTTGAAGTCCTCTCTATGGGTGCTACTGAGATGAGCAAATGAGCTTGCTTCATTTACATCCCAGCTCCACTGGGACAGCTGGGATCAGCTTTGAGAATGAATTTTGCTCCCTGACCTTCAGAGGAAAGCTCTCACTCAGTTTGACAGTGTGCTGATGAGAATGAGGTTTCACAGTTTCTGAGCACATGAGGGAGCCTGTAAGGGCATTCACATGTACCAGTGGGGTGATTTAGTGTAGATGGTTGGACCGACAGCTCAGTTTCTCACTTGGAAAAGACAACAGACCAGTTTAACTGCAATGAAGCAGTAGAGAGCCCTTGAGAATGATGGATAGGAACTGTGACCGGGACTCTAGCTATTTCAGCTAATATTTCTGAAAATAGCATCAGTAGAATGCAGGTCCTGGGTGTGTAGCAGATTCTACATTCCTCTTTCCTGCTGAATCGCACCATCTCAAATAAGATTTCTTTCAAATTTCCTGCCTTGTAGCTGGAATTTGCAGTACCACAGACTGGGCTACTTTTCATTTTCGGTGAAGAGCTGTCTTTGAGTGTCTGCGGAAATTGTTAGCCTGCAGTCTGCTGAGTAATTGAGGGCACTGCAGCACTCCTGACATCAACTATACATCAAAGTTACAATCCAGTTATCGGAGCTGGCTTCTTGCTGAACACAGCAAGTGGAGTAGGTAAAGGAACTAACTGGTCAGCCAGCCCACTGAGAAACCAGGTGTACCTATTATAACTGCTGCATGCTGCCTGCCATTTGTACATGTGCGGCTGGAGGGAGAAGTTGCCGTCTTTTATTGTTTCCTGAAGTACTTCTGCATTATAAGGAGGGATAAGATTTCACTCTGGGAGTCATGTGATTTCCTCTATTTAATTCTAAAGCAGTTCCTAAAATAATCCTAATAAGGGGGAGGGGAATTCCTGCCTCCAGCTACAGCTCATTACTGACATAGAAGGAGAGGACAGAGGTATAAAATTCACAACGACAACAACTTGCATTTATGTAGCGCCTTTAATGTACTAAAATGTCCCAAGACGCTTCACAGGAGCATTATCAAACTAAATTTGACACCAAGCCACGTAAGGAGATAGTAGAACAGGTGACCAAAAACTTGATCAAAGAGCTAGGTTTAAGGAGCGTCGTAAAGGAAGAGAGAGAGGCGGAGAGGTTTAGGGAGGTAATTCCAGAGCTTATGGCCTAGGCTGCTTAAGGCACGGCCATTAGTGGTGGATCGATTAAAATTGGGGATACGCAAGAGGCCAGAATTGTAGGAGCGCAGAGATCATGGAGGGTTGGAGGAGGTTACAGGGATAGAGAGGGCGCAAAGCCATGGAGGGATTTAAAAACCAGGATGAGAATTTTAAAATCGATGTGTTGCAGGACTGGGAGCCAAAGTAGGTCAGCGATTACAGGTGATGGGCGAACGGGACTTGGTTCGAGTTAGGATACAGGCGGCAGAATTCTGGATGAGCTCAAGTTTATGGAGGGTGGAAGATGGGAGGTCGGCCAGGAGAGCATTGGAATAATTAAGCCTGAAGGTAACAAAGGCATAGATGAGGGTTTTGGGTGGAGACAGGAAATGTTGCGGAGGTGGATGTAGGCGATCTTGGTGATGGAATGGATATGTGGTCGGATGCTCATCACAGGATCAAATAGGACGCCAAGGTTGCGAATGGTCTGGTTCAGCCTCAGACAGTGGCCAGGAAGAGGGATGGAGTCGGTAGCTGGGGAACAGAGTTTGTGGCAGGGACCAAAGACAATGGCTTCGGTCTTCCCAATATTTAGTTGGAGGAAATTTCTGCTCATCCAGTACTGGATGTCGGACAAGCAACGTGACTAATCAGAGGCAGTGGAGAGGTCGAGAGAGGTGGTGGTGAAGTAGAGCCTCCAGTGACATTAAAGATTTTTCCCAAGAGATGGTGCAGACTCCCAGAGAAGGGGGTTGATTCGGGGCCAATTAAAAAGGAGCTGGATTGATTTCTCTTGTGAAGGGGATTGGGGTTCGAGACACACTAATTGCACTGTTTGATTCCTTTTTGTTTCCCGGGAGGGGGTCGGGCAAGGAAAATAGTGTTTCCCTAAAGTAGGGGATCAATAGGTGGTGTGGGAAGGAAGTTCATGATAGAATAATCACACATGGGCTCAGGATGAATCAGGACTGATGGGTCAAATGTTGCTTTCTCACTCTGGATTTTCTTATGTATTTAGTCACCTTATGGAGATGTTAGTCAGTGCTGGGATAGCTACACCCACACACTGACTGACAGTTTAAAGGTGAATACACCAGATTTAATTCCCTTTATGTAAGTGATTTCTTAATTAGAGCTACTGTGGGAAAAGTGTTAGAGTGGAATAAAACAGTGAGCTCATGCAGCTCAATGCACACATGTCCGGCAGGTGCTGTCCAGTTCTGAGATCCTGCTTGCAGGTTGTTTCAGATGCACGTCATTTATTGATCTCCAATCTGTTGCCTGTCTTGCTGCAATGATGCATGAGGGCAGCCTAAACACTGTGTGCCTTGACCAGGCCAAGCATGGCAATCGGATGAACACTTTTTGAAGTGTTTAGGATTGAAGTTTTGTGACATCAGATTGTTCTGTAGGTGTGGTCACGGGAGAGGTGTGGCAACATCAGTTTCTCATTGGAGCCCAATTGCGAGGTGTATCCCATGTCCCAGAGTCACATTGGTGCTGCCACTTTTCAAACAGGTGAAATTATTGGCTAAAAACACAATCAAATCTAGATCCTTCATGAGCAGCATTCAGTATACAAAGTCCCCAACCCTACAAATCTGCATTAACCGCATCAGCTGCTACACAGCTGCTGTACTCCTCCTCAACATGTTTGAATGTGAGGTAAAGAACTTGCATTCACATAGCACCTTTCACATCCTCAGGACATCCCAAAGCGCTTCACCGCCAACAAAGTACCTTTGAAGTTACTGTTGTTACGTAGGCAAACATGGCAGTTAATTTGCACAAAGCAAGATCTCATGAACAGCAATGAGATAAACAATCAGTTAATCTGTTTAGGTGCTGTTGGTTGAGGGATAAAAGTTGGTCAGTGGAGGTATGTCCTCCACTTTAAATTTTTTTATTTAATCATCTTAAAAACTTACCCCCCTGAAATTGCTTGCTAATGTTATAAATAGAGGGTCCCACATGTGTCCCAGTGCGACACCTTGAATTTGGTCTGTGACACACACAACTTTGTCAGTGTATATTTCGACTGGTCCACTTGTCAATTATGCAGTATCTCACCAGGACCTGCGTGTATCCCCTATTTATTTCATTCCAAAGCACTTCCCAAAATAATCTTAATGTGGGGGGAAAAAATTCCAGCTCCAACTATATCTCCGTACTGCGGGATAAAGCGTGGTATATGGTCGTCTGTAGAGCTGTCACACAGGGGTATGATCATAATCATGTCCACACACTGACAACAATTAAAGGTGGACATGTCCTGTTATCGGTGAGTGAAAGGTTGAGGTTTGACTCAAGTTAGACTTACTGTCGGAAATGCTTTAGAATGAGGTTGTACAGCTTAACACGCACATGTTCTGTAAATGCTTTCAAGTTCTGCAAGTGTGAGTTTTTTAAGCAATAAGCTGTTACTGGTTATGCAATCTGTTTCTATCATCACACTATTTAAAGACATGTTGGATTTATTCAACTGTGAATAAGTGGAAACACTTGCATGAGGTAAAGAACCACACAGCTGATACGCATAGAGATAAAAAGAAGATCTGTATATACACTGTGGGTCAATCAGTATATGAAAAGTGAAAAGACAGGTTAAAGTTTCAGTGGGCATCCTTTGTCAGGCTCCACTTGAAAAGTTAACTTGTCTCTTTCTTAACAGACGCTGACTTACCTGCTGAGTATTTCCAGTGTTTTCTGTTATTGTTACCAAGCTGATAGGAGCTGTATTCCTCAGACTGTAAACCTCAACTCACTGGCCCATACATTACGGAGCTGCTGGATGCTGCCCCTCAATAGAGAAGGATCTCTGGGGCTGTTCTGAGAAGAGATTACAGAAAGCCCAGCTATTAAGGAGGCGATTAAGCGGCGATCTAAAAGGGGTATATGACAGTAGACACAACTTCAAATAAAACCATGACACTAGGATGAGGGGACGTAGTGGAAGCAAAATTTAGGATTGATGTCAGGTGTTCTTCACAAAAAGGCTGATCAAACTGTGGAATGGACTTTTGGGTAGGTTAGCGGCGGCAAAATCTACTTAAGACACAGTTGAATGCTACAATGAGGTAACTATTGGTTCTTTCTGTGGATGACGCTGAATGGTTGTCTCATCTGTTCTATTCTGTGATAGTCTGTTATTACTGAGCTGAATGTTTCTTTTCAGCCGACAGCAAAGGCTTTAAAGAATTAGCATCACTAAATACAAAAGGAATTACTCAGTTAAATTTGATTTTAGCATTGCAACAATCTTATTTCTGTGCTTTGTTTCCACCCTGTATTTGCTCTTTGAAAGCTGTAATAGTGTGAATGAGGCCAGTAACCTGTGTCGAGGCTGCTCTGTGCACTCTTCCTTTCAGCCACAACAGTTTAAAGTGATGTGATAGAGGCCTCTGTGTAGTGTGAAAGCCAGAGTCTGCAAGAAAATAAAACTTAACATGCCTGTATTGCAGACTGCTAAACTAATCTTACTTACTGTGACTCTGCACCTACCTGTCTATCGCCTCAGAGCCTGTGTAGCCAGTTCCACACGATTGTTGCCAGGTAGGTGTGTCTCTGCCTGTGAATGTTGCTGGGAGGGCCCCAGCAGGTGGATGCAGCCTGCCCCTAGCACAGCCTCACCTGCCTGGCATCTCTCAATTGTTCTTCTTCTTTTCCCTTCATAAACATGATGTCCAGGTTGCGTGACAACTGAGAATCCTGCACAGAGAGGTGATTATAGTGCGAGAGGCTCTGTGCGGTAGCCGGTCTCATTCTCATCCATATAGGCTATCCAAAAAACATAAATAAAGAAGGATTCTCGCTGAGAAACCCATTGTCCCAATTTTGCGGATGGACCCAAAAAATTTGGCACTGCCAGGTAACTTGGCGCAAAGCCTGACGTACTGCATGGAAACAGGGAAGAAACAAAAAAAAAGGTTGTGACAGTGGGTTTCCCAATGTAGATTTTTATTTATATGTGTTTTTTTGTGGGGGGGGGGGGGGCGCGGGGGGAAGAGGAGGAAGAACTTGCATCAAAATGGTGCTACAGATGTTGCTCTAGGGCTCGCTAAATGCATTTCTGTAAATAGAACAAGCAGCAGCCTAGGATGTCCATTTAATATGAGCAGGTGTGTGACCGAGTGCTATACTGGTCTAGAAACTGGGAATTGCAGGGACATCCAAAATATTGAGCCTCATTTTTATGTCATTAGCTGCAAACTGGCAGGGGCTTCTGGCACCAGTATAAAAATTGGATAGGGTACTAAATGGGCAGAAATCTGGTGTAACGGATTTTCACACTTTTCCAATTGGTTACGGTCACTTCACATCCGTTAACCAGGTGTACATCCAATTGGAACATCCACCGTTCATTCTTCACGTGTCAATTTAGACAGTGGCCACTTGGACTTAGACTCCTTGGAACCATACCCAGCATGAGCCAGGGACTTCATGAAAGAGGGGTGAAAATGAGGAGGAAAAAAAAATTATTGCGTAAAGCCTGCCTTACTCAGGATGCTGTGTTGAATACATGGATAGCTGGGACAGTTTGTTTGTGTGAGGAGTGTTGTGTATTCATTGCAGATCTCTGTAAAGAGCACCTGTTTTCCGGGTTGGTCTCCGTGTAACTGAAGATATTTTAATGAATTTGCTGGCTTGCTCTTTGTTTGTTGCAGTTTCTACAGATTCAACACCGTGTATAAAAGACTAAGTGTACCACACCTAAAAGACCAAATGTACCACACCTTAGCCCTAGCTAGCACCCTTCCTGTCTAAAACAATGCTTCCCAGGACTGGCCATCGATCAGTGTAAGCATTACAGTCCACAAATACTCTTCGAGGGAGTATCATTTACTCTGCCTTTGGAAACCTTTCTGCTGTGACCCCAGAGTGCTTAAACCTTGTCAAGAGATAAAGATCATGGGATTACTTTAGGATCTTGAATATTTCCCTTGAGTACACAGAGCTTCTCGCCATTGTTAAGACTCATTGCAACATCTCCTACTCTTACTCACTCTTTCCCAGGACCTCAACACTGGAACTCCACGCCCCCTCCAGTCTACCATCTACATGCTTCGTGATACCTAATCATTACTACTTGATTGATCTTTTCCCCTCCTTCCAATCATGCACAGTGGGCTTTGGTCCTTTGCCTTGTTTCTCAATAATGACAAAAGTAAAATATGAAAATAATAGTAGAAAATCAAGGGGCAAATGGGAGGGAGGAACTAAAAACAATCACTATCACTAGAGAAAAAGTGCTAGGTAAACTAATGGGTCTAAAGGCTGACAAGTCCCCTGGACCTGATGGCTTGCATCCGAGGGTCTTAAAGGAAGTGGCTACAGAGATAGTGGATGCTTTGGTTGGGTTGTAATCTTTCGGAATTCACCAGATTCTGGAAAGGTCCCAGCAGATTGGAACTGCAAACGTAACACCCCTATTCAAGAAGGGAGTGAGACAGAAAGCAGGTAACTATAGCCCAGTTAGCCTTACATCTGTCATTAGGAAAATGCTAGAATCCATTATTAAGGAAGTAGTAGCAGGACATTTGGAGACTCATAATACAATCAAGGAGAGTCAACATAGTTTTATGAAGGGAAATCATGTCTGACAAATTTATTAGAGTTCTTTGAGGAAGTAACGGGCAGGGTGGATAAAGGGGAACGAATGGATGCAGTATATTTGGATTTCCAAAAGGCATTCGATAAGGTGCCACATAAAAGATTACAGCACAAGATAAGAACTCATGGTGTTGGGGATAATATACTGGCATGGATAGAGGATTGGCTAACAAACAGAAAACAAAGAGTTGGGACAAAAGGGTAATTTTCAAAATGGCAATCTGTAACTAGTGGGGTGCCGCATGGATCAGTGCTGGGGCCTCAACTATTCACAATATATATCAGTGACTTGGATGAAGGAACAGAGTGTATTGTGGCCAAATTTGCTGATGATACAAAGATAGGTGGAAAAGCAAGTTGCGATGAGGACACGAAGGGCCCGATATTAGGAGGGCAGCGGGTTGGCAGCGGAAGGTCGACAGGGCGCGTGGGTAACACGCCCAGTGAAATCGGGGTGCTCCGCACGCGATTGCAGCTTGATTGAAGGTACTTACCTTTGCTTCCGGGTTTCGCGCTGGAAAGCTGCGCGGTGGGCAGACTGCGCATGTGCAGCATAAGCTGTCAGCTGGAGGAGCCCTATTTAAAGGGGCAGTCCTCCACTGACTGATGCTGCAGAAAATAGGAAAAATTACAGCATGGAGCAGCCCAGGGGGAAGGCAGCTCCCAGGTTTAATGATGCCTCACTCCAGGTCTTATTGAATGGGGTGAGGAGGAGTGGGAGGACAGGGATCTTCCCCCGGGCGAGCGGGAGGAAGTGGCCTGCCTCTGCCACCAAGAAGGCCTGGCTCGAGGTGACAGAGTAGGTCACCTACACCACCAACATATTGCGCACCTGCATACATTGCAGGAGGCGCTTCAATGACCTAAGTAGGTCAGCCAAAGTGAATACACTTACCCATTCCCTTACAGTCCGTCTGCCACATCACCGCCCCCACCCCACATCTCCTTCTGCACTGCCAACACTACTGTATCACATCACTCCTCACACCCACTCAAAGCTCATCATCTTACCTACACTTACTCACCTCGCCAGTACTCATCCCACCACTACCACTCAACCCATTCCTCATACAATCTCATGGCTCTATCGCAAACTCACCCTCTCATGCATCTATTTCACGGTCAGCCTCACCCAACCTGCCACGACATGTGCTGCAGCCACAGGGCAAGCATCACATATGTGCAGTAGGAAGCGTAAGGCAAACGTGTCGTGAGCATGAAGGGGATGCACAAGGGTGTTTGAGGGTTTGTCATGGTGTTTACCTATATTTAATTTCTGATCAACTCACATAACATATATTGTCACCACTACTGCCACGTCTTTGCGAATCTTGTCTGGTTTGTGCAATAATGCCCTTTCCTGAGGATCACTACGAAGACCCACAACTGATGCCACCCATTGTGTCACTGCAGAGTAGGTGTAAATGTATTTGCAGGGCTCTTTTGTGCAGACGACTGGGAGACGTCGGTGATGTCCCCGGTGGCACCCTGGAAGTATACGAAGGAGAAGTTGTTGAGGGCAGTGGTGACTTTGACAGCGACAGGTAAGAAGATGGTGCTCGGGCAGCTAGGCATGAAGGAGGCTGCAGATGTCCACGACGACATGTCGAGTGACTCTGAGCCTCCGTGTGCACTGCTGCTCAGAGAGGTCCGGGAAGCTGAGCCTCGGTCTGTAGACCCTGTGGCGAGGGTAGTGCCTTCTGCGACGCATCTCTCTCTGCCGTTGCCCTCCCTCCTGCTGTGCAGGTGGATGTGTCACAGCACTGTGTTGTGGAGCTCCACATGTCAGAGGTGGACGGCGTGGCCGGCGAGGCTGGTGATGCTGTTCGTCCTCCAAGGAGGTCATGACTGCAGTTACGACGGCCCCCATCCGGAAGATGTACGTTTGAGGGGGTCCGCAAGGTAGGTAAATGTGTCTGGACACCGGGGTAAGTGTGCAAATTGGTGAATTTTATTGTAAGGAGGAGGGTGGTGGAGGCCAAACTTTGTCCAAAGTGACAGAGTGGCCTCCTGCAATAAGTGAGGGTCTCACCACCCCCAACCTGTCCCCCCCCCCCCCAACCTGTCCCCCCCCCCCCCCCCCCCCAACCTGTCCCCCCCCCCCACCTGTCAAATGGACCTTTGCAGCTGCCACAGGCTGATGGCTGCAACACGTCCATTTGAACTGGGAGTGTTTGCCCCAGTATGGGAAACAGTCCCAGTTGACTTGAAAATCCCACCCCTCCTAAAATATCAGGTCAATCAGGTCTGTAAACGACCTGAAGTACCTGGTTAATTACTTCAAGGCTGAAGCGTTTGCAGCCCTCTTCAGCCAGAAGTGCCGAGTGGATGATCCATCTCGGCCTCCTCCCAATATCCCCACCTTCACAGAAGCCAGGCTTCAGCCAATTCGATTCACTCCACATGATATCAAGAAACGGCTGAGTGCACTGGATACAGCAAAGGCTATGGGCCCCGACAACATCCTGGCTGTTGTGCTGAAGACTTGTGCTCCAGAACTAGCCATGCCTCTAGCCAAGCTGTTCCAGTACAGCTACAACACCGGCATCTACTCGACAATGTGGAAAATTGCCCAGGTATGTCCTGTCCACAAAAAGCAGGACAAATCCAATCCGGCCAATTACCGCCCCATCAGTCTACTCTCAATCATCAGCAAAGTGATGGAAGGTGTCATCGACAGTGCTATCAAGCGGCACTTACTCACCAATAACCTGCTCACCGATGTTCAGATTGGGTTCCATCAGGACCACTCGGCTCCAGACCTCATTACAGCCTTGGTCCAAACAGGGACAAAAGAGCTGAATTCCAGAGGTGAGGTGAGAGTGACTGCCCTTGACATCAAGGCAGCATTTGACCGAGTGTGGCACCAAGGAGCCCTAGTAAAATTGAAGTCAATGGGGATCAGGGGGAAAACTCTCCAGTGGCTGGAGTCATACCTCGCACAAAGGAAGATGTTAGTGGTTGTTGGAGGCCAATCATCTCAGCCCCAGGGCATTGCTGCAGGAGTTCCTCAGGGCAGTGTCCAAGGCCCAAACATCTTCAGCTGCTTCATCAATGACCTTCCCTCCATCATAATGGGGATGTTCACTGATGATTGCAGAGTGTTCAGTTCCATTCACAACCCCTCAAATAATGAAGCAGTACAAGCCCACATGCAGCAAGACCTGGACAACATCCAGGCTTGGGCTGATAAGTGGCAAGTAACATTCGCGCCAGACTAGTGCCAGGCAATGACCATCTCCAACAAGTGAGAGTCCAATCACCTCCCCTTGACATTCAACGGCATTACCATCGCCGAATCCCCCACCATCAACATCCTGGGGGTCACCATTGACCAGAAACTTAACTGGACCAGCCATATAAATACTGTGGCTACGAGAGCAGGTCTGAGGCTGGGTATCCTGACTCCCCAAAGCCTTTCCACCATCTACAAGGCACAAGTCAGGAGTGTGATGGAATACTCTCCACTTGCCTGGATGAGTGCAGCTCCAACAACACTCAAGAAGCTCGACACCATCCAGGACAAAGCAGCCCGTTTGATTGGCACCCCATCCACCACCCTAAACATTCACTCCCTTCACCACCGGCGCACAGTGGCTGCAGTGTGTACCATCCACAGGATGCACTGCAGCAACTCGCCAAGGTTTCTTCGACAGCACCTCCCAAACCCACGACCTCTACCACCTAGAAGGACAAGAGCAGCTGGTACATGGGAACAACACCACCTGCACGTTCCCCTCCAAGTCACACACCATCCCGACTTGGAAATATATCACCGTTCCTTCATTGTCGCTGGGTCAAAATCCTGGAACTCCCTTCCTAAGAGCACTGTGGAAGAACCTTCACTACACGGACAGCAGTGGTTCAAGAAGGCAACTCACCACCACCTTCTCGAGGGCAATTAGGGATGGGCAATAAATGCCGGCCTCACCAGCGACGCCAGCATCCCATGAGCGAATAAGAAAAAAATCCCGCTGCGCGCTCATGTCAACACGTCATTGGGGAAGTGGGCGGGTTGGAGATGGGCTCCGGACCCGCCCCGGGAATCCCTGATTTTCGCAGCCCCCCCGCCCCGCCACGAACGCACCCGCTCGGGGGTGCGAAAATCTAGCCCAAAGTGTCTGCAAAGGGATATTGACAGGTTAAGTGAATGGGCAAAAATTTGGCAGATGGAATATAACGTGGGAAAATGTGAAGAAATCCACTTTGGGAAGAAAAATAAAAAAGCAAAATATTATTTGAATGGAGAAATACTACAAAATGCTGCGGTACAGAGGGATCTGGGTGTTCTTGTACATGAAACACAAAAAGTCAACATACAGGTGCAGCAGGTAATCCGGAAGGCAAACAGAGTATTTATTTCTAGGGGGATGGAGTATAAAAGCAGGGAAGTCATGCTACAGCTGTACGGGGTGCTGGTGAGACCACACCTGGAGTACTGCGTACAGTTCTGGTGCCCTTATTTAAGGAAGGATATACTTGCATTGGAGGCAGTTCAGAGAAGGTTCACCAGGTTGATTCTGGGTATGGAAGAGTTGTCTTATGAGGAAAGATTGAACAGGTTGGGTCTGTACTCATTGGAGTTTAGAAGAATGAGAGGAGATCTTATTGAAACATAAGGTTCTGAGGGGTCTCGATAGGGTAGATGCTGAGAGGATGTTACCTCTCATGGTGGAATCTAAAACTAGGGAGCATAGTCTCAGAATAAGCATCGCCCGTTTAAGACAGAAATGAGAAGGAATTTCTTCTCCCAGAGGGTCGTGAATCTTTGGAATTCTTTACCCCAAAAAGCTGTGGAGGCTGAGTCATTGAATACATTCAAGGCTGAGTTAGACAAATTTTTGATCAGCAACGGAGTCAAAGGATATGGGGAAAGGGCAGGAAAGTGGAGTTGAGGTAAAAATCAGATCAGCCATGATCTCATTAAATGGCAGTGCAGGCTCGAGGGACCAAATGGCCTACTCCTGCTCCTATCTCTTATGGTCTTGTGGAAACCGCATTTAAAAAGACTACTGTCCCTTTAATTCAATTCTAATGATAGTGACTTCAGTCTCTACTAAACATTAGGTCTTTTGTCGAATGTTCCACAGCTCAGTCACAAGTAGCAATTTTTCTGATTGGAATATTTTGGCTTGTGCTTTGCACTCTAAAGAAAGCCCTTCTTAGCTTGTGTGAAGCGGTCGGTCTCCAGTGATGGTTGCTACTACTGCTGCCTACCTCTTCTCTTTAGGTTAAAGTTCTGTCCTGTGACACTCAGAATGAATCTGGTTTTAAGCCATGTGACACAAAGCTGACAGTATTGACTATATTGCACTGAAGGACCGGAAAAACTATGCTGCAGACAGCTACTCTAATGGCTCAGTGGGTAGATGCACCTTGCGTCGGTGGTTACCGAAAGGAAGTCTAAGGTTTGATCTCCAGTCTATGCTGAGCCAGACAAGAGCATGTGAGCTGCGGTTTCCTTCTGTGTTTCTACGCTTGTGAAGGCATTTCTGCTTATAGAAATTATCCAATAATTACTGATGCGAAGTGTACGTGTAGACTTTGGGTTAGAACAAATTCAGGCGCTGTTGTATAGTTTGTTGACACTCACGGTCAAGACTTATGCTGAAAGAATGGCCAGTTGGGTGATATAGAACTACAAGTGGTATCATGTCCCAGTCCGATTGATTGTTGCTTTCGGCAGAAGAGACGTAACGGGAGAGAACAAAATAAAAAATAAACTTCATAAGTTTGGACGTGTTACATATAAACTCCACAGGAGTACAGACTGTTTATATTGTTGGGCAACCATGTTTTCCTCAATGGAGACCAGTGTTGCAGCGATGGCAGCCTGTAACGTCGTGACACATCTCATTCTGTGTAACCCCCATACAGTGGACATTAAAGATGAACCATCCAATGACTAGGTACTTCTGGAACTATAATAGAAACGGCGAGCATCATTTGAATGTTTGGCTCACAATGCAGTTATGCTGGCAGCTCGGTGGTGGATACAGAGCCCATTTTAGCTTGTCCTAAGAATGAAACTTTCCTCAGTGAGCTGGGAAATACTCTGCCATCTGCACATTCATTTGTCAATAAGAGTGGATATATGAAGGGTGCAATGTGCAAACACAACCTTTTACCCTGTCACACTATAAACAAGGGAGCAGCTAGCAAACTGCTGAACATATCCAGCAGGATTTTCTCCAGTATACTGGAGAATAACAAAATTCTGCACTGAACCTGAAATTGCAACTTCTACAGTGTCTATTTGTTCAAGGACATTCAGCCACCGATCTTCGGGTAAGCGTTCTCCAAGGCGGCCTTCGAGACACAAGACAACGCAAAATCGTCGAGCAGAAATTGATAGCCAAGTTCCGCACCCATGAGGACGGCCTCAACCGGCATCTTGGGTTCATGTCGCGCTACACGTAACCCCACCAGGGGGGAAAAAAAAGTTATCTGTTTTTAATACAACTGGTCATTCTCTCTCTTTCTCTTCCTTTCGGATGTTTCTCTCTCTCTCTCTCCCTCTCTTTCTTTGGTTCTGGCCGTTTGTATATTCAGTTGTCTGGGGTATCTAAGGTTTCTCTGTCTGAACACTATTCAATTAATTTGATGGCCTTGATAACGGGTAGTTGGAAAGATTGTCTGTAATCACCGGGTATTGTTCTATGACTATATATGCGGTAATTTTCAATGAGTCTCGACACTCACCTGACGAAGGAGAAAGCCTCCGAAAGCTTGTGATTTTCAAATAAAACTGTTGGACTATAACCTGGTGTTGTAAGATTCCTTATATTTGTTCATGGACTGGGCGGCGCTGGCAGAGCCACATGTATTGTTCATCCCTAATTGCCCAGAGAAGATGGTTGTGGTCTGCTTTCTGCTACCTGGTGATTGCTTTTACAACTGAATGGCTTGCTAGGCCATGTCAGAGGGTGTTCAGAGTTAACCACTTAGTGTGGGACAGTGTGGAGCAAGCATAACCTTTCAAACCCTCCTTCCACCCATATCTAGGAACATAGGAATATAGGAACAGGAGTAGGCCATTCAGCCCCTCGAGCCTGCTCCGCCATTTGATAAGATCATGGCTGATCTGTGATCTAACTCCATATACCTGCCTTTGGCCCATATCCCTTAATACCTTTGGTTGCCAAAAAGCTATCTATCTCAGATTTAAATTTAGCAATTGAGCTAGTATCAATTGCCGTTTGCGG
This sequence comes from Heptranchias perlo, assembly GCF_035084215.1. Classification (NCBI taxonomy): domain Eukaryota; kingdom Metazoa; phylum Chordata; class Chondrichthyes; order Hexanchiformes; family Hexanchidae; genus Heptranchias; species Heptranchias perlo. The sequence continues at coordinate 1,721,612 of NC_090345.1, read as the reverse complement.
AAGAGAGTTCCAAACTTCTACCACCCTTTGTGTGTAGAAATGTTTTCTAATCTCACTCCTGAAAGGTCTGGCTCTAATTTTTTAGACTGTGCCCCCTACTCCTAAAATCCCCAACCAGCGGAAATAGTTTCTCTCCATCCACCCTATCTGTTCCCCTTAATATCTTATAAATTCGATCAGATCACCCCTTAACCTTCTAAACTCTAGAGAATACAACCCCAATTTGTGTAATCTCTCCTCGTAACTTAACCCTTGAAGTCCGGGTATCATTCTAGTAAACCTACGCTGCACTCCCTCCAAGGCCAGTATGTCCTTCCGAAGGTGCGGTGCCCAGAACTGCTCTCAGTACTCCAGGTGCGGTCTAACCAGGGTTTTGCATAGCTGCAGCATAACCTCTGCCCCTTCTACTCTAGTCCTCTAGATATAAAGGCCAGCATTCCATTAGCCTTATTGATTATTTTCTGCACCTGTTCATGACACTTCAATGATCTATGTATCTGAACCCCTAAGTCCCTTTGGACATCCACTGTTTTTAACTTTTTACCATTTAGAAAGTGCCCTGTTCTATCCTTTTTTGATCCAAAGTGGATGACCTCACATTTGCCTACATTGAATTCCATTTGCCACAGTTTTGCCCATTCACCTAATCTATCAATATCGCTTTGTAATTTTATATTTTCATCTGCACTGCTTACAATGCCACCATGTGGAGATGCCGGTGATGGACTGGGGTTGACAATTGTAAACAATTTTACAACACCAAGTTATAGTCCAGCAATTTTATTTTAAATTCACAAGCTTTCGGAGGCTTCCTCCTTCGTCAGGTGAACATTTTCACATCGTAAAATTGTTTACAATGCCACCAATCTTTTTGTCATCGGCAAACTTAGATATGAGACTTTCTATGCCTTCATCTAAGTCGTTAATAAATATTGTGAATCATTGAGGCCCCAAGACAGATCCCTGCGGGACTCCACTAGTCACATCCTGCCAATGTGAGTACCTACCCATTATCCCTACTCTCTGTCGCCTTTCGCTCAGCAAACTTCCTAACCAAGTCCGTACTTTTCCCTCGATTCCATGGTCTTCTATCTTAGCTAACAGTCTCTTATGTGGGACTTTGTCAAACGCCTTCTGGAAGTCCATATAAATAACATCCATTGACATTCCCCTGTCCACTACTTTAGTCACCTCTTCAAAAAATTCAATTAGGTTTGTCAGGCATGACCTACCTTTCACAAATCCATGCTGGCTCTCTCTGATTAACTGAAAATTCTCGAGGTGTTCAGTCACCCTATCCTTAATTATAAACTCCAGCATTTCCCCACAACAGATGTTAGGCTAACTGGTCTATAATTCCCTGGTTTCCCTCTTTTTTTTAAAAAGCGGAGTGACATGCAATTTTCCAATCTAGAGAACTTTGAAAGATTATAGTAAGGGCATCTGCAATGTGCTCACCTACTTCCTTTAAAACCCTGGGATGGAAACCATCTGGTCCTGGGGATTTGTCACTGTATAGTGCTATTATTTTCTTCATTACTGTTGTTTTACTTATGTTAATTTTATTGAGTCCCTGTCCCTGATTCAATATTAGTTTTCTTGGGATTTCCGGCATGCTAGCTTTTTCTACTGTAAATACTGACACAAAGTAATTGTTCAACATGACCGCCATTTCCCCACTTTCAGTTTTTAAGGGGCCAACACTGCTCCTAACCACCCTCTTTTTCCTAATATAACTATAAAAGTTCTTCGTATTGGTTTTGATATCTAATCTTTAGTGTATGTGCTCATTTTACAAGAGTGAATTTCCAATTCAGCGTTCATATATAAAGCTGCTTTTACTTCACCATCTCCGGAGGGCCACCTGCCCTGTTTCCATTTGTCGCTGGAACCGACCTCCATAAACTTGCTGGGCTCCAATGCGAATTAAGGCCGAATGTTAGAGGAGTTCAGGCACATAGGAATTGCTCCCTCACGTTTACTTTCATCCAACGGCACATTTGTAGACTCACATTTTCATTTCCTTCTGCCACATTCTTGGATCATGGGAGCCTTCTCTTTGCCAGATTTCCTATGCTTCCCTCCTCCTCTGTAAACAATTACACCTCCTGTGGACACATTTTTTCTTTCTATACTTGTCTCATTATCACCTCTTTTGCCTTGCACCATCATCACTTCTGTCATTTAATCACACCTGGCCTCCAGCCCATCGCAGACTCCCATTAGTTTGTTCCCCGCACCCCCCCCCCCCGGCTTTGTACTTGCTCTTTATCATCTCGAACATCTCCCAGGTGCTTCCTGACCTGCTGATTGTTTCCACCATTTTTTTTTGATCTCACATTTTCATAGGTCTACAATGTTATGGGTTGTCTAAAAGTTGGGTTGTTTACAGTTGATGGGAGGAGAATCACACATCTGTCCTGGGCTGCACTCCTCTCATCTACAATTGCCTTAGGAGAGTTCTGATACTTGATTGGACGCACATGGGGAGTAATTTGAAGATTTTCACATCACATTTGCTATGGGATTAGACAGTTGCATTATGTTACTTTTTCCCTCTCACCACACGATAGATTGCTCTAGCACTATATGGGAAGTGAGTTGGTGAGTGGGATTGGACTGGGTGATTCATGGAGAAAAACAATGGTTGAATAGCCTGTTTGTGTGTTGTAATATCCTATGATTCATCCAAGGACAGGAGGAGTAGCAAACTGCGTGGGAGAGTGTAGGAAACTACAAGAGGCCATAAACAGGCTCGTTGAATGGGCAGCTAAGTGGTCAATGCAGTTTACTGTAGAAACATGTGGGGTAATATATTTTAAGAAAAATAATAATGATGCAAAAATACTTTAAATGATAACTTTCTCAATGCAGTGGAGGAGCAAAGAGATCTAGTTGTGTAGATGCAGAAATCCTTAAAAGTGGTTGGACAGTTTTTTTAAAAAGAAGGATTTTTGGGTTATATTGTGAAGGATTGAATACAAAAGCAAAGAGGTCATGATGACTATGTACTCTACAAAATGATGGTTAGGCCACATCTGGAATACTGCATGTAGTTTTGAGCCCCTCATTATAGGAGAGATATGAGAAGGTCAAGGAGGATTTGACAGAAGTGTTCAAAATAATAAAAGGAATTGACACAGAAAAATTATTTCCAGTAGGTAAACTGAAAACAAGTGGCAGTGATCTCATGATAAGCATTCAATTGCTGAGGGATTAGAAGAAGTTTATGTGCAAAAAGTGGTGATTAATGCTAGACTGATTAGAGCATTCAAAAAAGTACTGGATAAATACTTAAAGAGAAAATAAAAGGGTCTGGGGAGAGAGCAGGAAAATGGGATTAGTCTGGGGAGAGAGCAGGAAAATGGGATTAGTCTGGGGAGAGAGCAGGAAAATGCGATTTAGTCTGGGGAGGGAGAGCAGGTAAATGAAAGTGTCTTCATTGTAAGCAAGAAAAGATGAAAGGCCTTTTCCTGTGCTAAACATTCCGTTTTCTATGACAGTCGACACTGCTCGTTGGAGCAATGATTTTGACACAAGCAGAGCCTGGGTTTGAATCTGGATCTTGTCACAAATATTCTAGTCCCAGAGTTATCAGAACAATGTACAAGTGTATGGCATCTATATAATTTTGCTGCAACACTTATTTTCTGAACTAAAACCCTAGTGTTCAGGCCCATAGAGAAATCTAGTTTGTCTCTTCCTGACGTAAAACGGTAACTGGGCCACCAGTCAGATCCAAGAGCAAATATGGTTTTTATTGAGTGTTGTTTTCTTTCAGGGTCAGAGGATGTTTGGGCACAAAGTGGTGACTTTCTATCTCCAGTTATAAAGAGGTGTTTCATCACCTTATCTTTAGGTGGGACCGGGTGTGTTTGAGTGGAGCTGAGATCATACAAACACTGCCTGTGTGTCTGGGCTCCTCCCTTTCCTCTAGAGTTCTTGTTTCTTCTCCTGCCTGGTTACAGACATTTTAACTAATGTTTTATTTTCCTGGTATCATGGTTTTGTGACTGTAAACCTGTCTGAAACGTGTCAGCATCAGCTTTATTCAATCTTTATCCCAGAAATCCAGACTGGAAAATCCTTGTTAACCTTTTGATTGCCAAGAGTAATCCACATCAAGAGTAATCCTGACAGACAGACCTCTGAATAATATCTCTTTCGATGGTAGATTCTTCAAAATCCAAATTGTACAAGGTCTGTACAGGGAAGAACTGGGCTAAATGGAATAAATAGGCCCAGTGGCTTTTTTTCTCATTCCTTTTTTCATATCACCTGTCGGACATCACTGAGACTGTTTGCCCTGCTCAGGATTAGAATGGTATAGAGCAGGTACCAGCTGCTTATCTTGGACATGTTCATCAGACTGGCATAGCATCCTGTAAGGAACATGTACAAGATTAAACACTGGGAATATTGTGCACTGTGATTTAAAAAGGAAGTGGTTTGATCTGTTGTGAAATATGTGTGCAGCTGATGTTGTACAAGGTGCAGTGGGACAGGTGCTTCTGATCCACATACTCCTTCCAGCCGGATTTTGAACTGTACACCCAGGCCTCTCTGGAGCTCAGCAGGTCAGGCCAGAAAGATGCAGGTTGAAGTTATTAAAATCTCTTTAAGTTACCAAACCTGTACAACCATGCTTTTTTCTGTATCTAACTGTGCTGTGACTGATCTCAGTGTTGAGCATAGAAATTCCTATTAAAAAAAATCCTTACATTATAAAACACAAATAAACTATTTTGCACTACGGTCTGTTTCAGGAATGTAGATTTGTATAAATGTTAATGACTTTGCCCAGATCTACATTCCTGAAAAGAGAGTCGGCGTGGATTAGTGAAGGGTAGGTCATGTTTGACTAATCTAGTTGAATGTTTTGAGGAGGTCATGAGCATGATGAGTAGCATGATGTTTTCTATATGGACTTTCAGAAGGCATTTGAAGGGCTTAAAGGATTAAATTATGGGGACAGGTTGCATAAAAATGGCTTGTGCGCTTGAGTTTAGAAGGTTGAAGTGTGATCTAATTGAGGTGTTTAAAATGATAAAGGGATTTGATAGGGTAGATAGAGAGAAAGTATTTCCTCTGGTGGGAATCCAGAACAAGAGGGCATAATCTTAAAATTCGAACTAGGCCATTTACGAGTGAAGTCAGGAAGCAGTTTTTCACAGAAAGGGGAGTAGAAATCTGGAACTCTTCTCCCCCACCACCCCCACCAAAAAGGCTGTGAAAGCTGGGTCAATTGAAGCTTTCAAGACTGAGATCCATAGATTTTTGTTAGGTAAGGGTATCAAGGGATTATGGAACAAAGGCAGGTAAATGGAGTTGAGGTGCAGATCAGCCATGAGGGGCTGAATGACCTACTCCTGTTCCTATGACAGACCTGTTGTGTATTCAGATATTTTCAATCCATCATTCTGGGCTGAATTAGAACCCAAGTCCCAGAGCTGGAAGGACAGTGTCTATCCCACTGCAACACCCAATCCCTTCACCTCAAACACACACTCAATATTAAAAATATTCTGAACAAGAGTACAATATTTGGTAGGTTTTGGATTATTTAAAGAGTTTTACATGCTATTTTTTCTTTCCCTGGTATCTGATGGGTAATCTGTCTGAACAGCCCTCAGGAGGTCACTAAAAACAGTGTGAGCACGATCCCCCCTCGTAATTTTCATCCTCTCATAACACTAAAAAGGTCAAGGACAAGAAAAGTCCATGCAGCTCGTCAAAGCTGCTTTCTCTGGTTCCCCAGATGTCCCACTGAAGCTCATCTCTATGACCCTGTCTGACATTACACCTCTTGTGAGTACTGTTTGTGTTCTATTTTTTTCTCTTAAGCCCATGTTCTATCCTCGATTCCTGAGTATTTGAAGCATAACTGTTGTCAAATGCTTCCTGAAAGGCTAAATAAATTATGTCATAAGTAGTGCCACTATGTACTTTAAGTCAAGGAGGTTTGTCAGGCGGAATCTGCCCCTTCTGAATCATGCTGCCTGTTCCTGACTGAGTTATTGCTGTTCATATACTGCTGCAGTCTAATCCAAAAAATTGATTCCATTCATTTACCCATTACTGATCTTAGCCTAATAGACCTGCAATTGCCTGGGTTTGATTTCTTAAATCTTGGATTGCTTCCAGTCCTACAGAATTTTACCACTGACCAACGATTCCTTCCAGACAATAGCCAGTGCTGCACAAATTTCTACTCGAAGATTATACGATCTGGCTCGGTGATTTCTCTGACTTTTGTCCCCCTAACTTATCAAGAGAGAATCTAACCACCTCTCCTTGACATTCAACGGCATTACCATCGCCGAATCCCCCACCATTGACCAGAAACTTAACTTGTCCAGCCACATAAATGCTGTGGCTACAAGAGCAGGTCAGAGGCTGGGTATTCTGCGGCAACGGTAGCATAGTGGTTATGTTACTGGGCTAGTAATCCAGAGGTCTGGACTAAAATCCAGAGTCATGAGTTCAATTCCCGCCACGGCAGCTGGCGAATTTAAATTCAATTAATTAATTAAATTCAATTAATTAAATAAAAATCTGGAATTAAAATACTAGTATCAGTAATGATGGCCATGAAACTACCGGATTGTCATAAAAACCCATCTGGTTCACTAATGTCCTTTAGGGAAGGAAACCTGCCGTCCTAACACGGTCTGGCCTATATGTGACTCCAGACCTACAGCAATGTGGTTGATTCTTAATTGCCCTCTGAAATGGCCTAGCAAGCCACTCAGTTGTAAAATCTCGCTACGAAAAGTCATAATAAGAATAAAACCGGACGGACCACCCGGCATCGGACCACTAAGCACCGGACACGACAACGGCAAAACACCAAGCCCAGTCGACCCTGCAAGGTCCTCCTCACTAACGTCTGGGGACTTGTGCCGAAATTGGGAGAGCTGTCCCACAGACGAGTCAAGCAACAGCCTGACATAGCCATACTCACAGAATCATACCTTTCAGCCAACGTCCCAGACTCTTCCATCACCATCCCTGGGTATGTCCTGTCCCACCGGCAGGACAGACCCACCAGAGGTGGCGGTACAGTGATATACAGTCAGGAGGGAGTGGCCCTGGGAGTCCTCAACATTGACTCTGGACCCCATGAAATCTCATGGTATCAGGTCAAACATGGGCAAGGAAACCTCCTGCTGATTACCACTTACCGTCCTCCCTCAGCTGATGAATCAGTCCTCCTCCATGTTGAGCACCACTTGGAGGAAGCACTGAGGGTAGCAAGGGCACAGAATGTACTCTGGGTGGGGGACTTCAATGTCCATCACCAAGAGTGGCTCGGTAGCACCACTACTGACCGAGCTGGCCGAGTCCTGAAGGACATAGCTGCTAGACTGGGCCTGCGGAAGGTGGTGAGCGAACCAACACGAGGGAAAAACTTACTTGACCTCGTCCTCACCAATCTACCTGTCGCAAATGCATCTGTCCATGACAGTATTGGTAGGAGTGACCACCGCACAGTCCTCGTGGAGATGAAGTCCCGTCTTCGCACTGAGGACACCATCCAACATGTTGTGTGGCACAACCACTGTGCTAAATGGGATAGATTCAGAATGGATCTAGCAGCTCAAAACTGGGCATCCATGAGGCGCTGTGGGCCATCAGCAGCAGCAGAATTGTATTCCAGCACAATCTGTAACCTCATGGCCCGGCATATTCCTCACTCTACCATTACCAACAAGCCTGGGGATCAACCCTGGTTCAATGAGGAGTGTAGAAGAGCATGCCAGGAGCAGCACCAGGCATACCTAAAAAAAATGAGGTGCCAACCTGGTGAAGCTACAACTCAGGACTACATGCATGCTAAACAGCGGAAGCAACATGCTATAGACAGAGCTAAGCGATTCCACAACCAACGGATCAGATCAAAGCTCTGCAGTCCTGCCACATCCAGTCGTGAATGGTGGTGGACAATTAAACAACTAACGGGAGGAGGAAGCGCTGCAAAGATCCCCATTCTCAATGATGGCGGAGTCCAGCACGTGAGTGCAAAAGACAAGGCTGAAGCGTTTGCAACCATCTTCAGCCAGAAGTGCCGAGTGGATGATCCATCTCAGCCTCCTCCCGATATCCCCACCATCACGGAAGCCAGTCTTCGGCCAATTCGATTCACTCCACGTGATGTCAAGAAACGGCTGAGTGCACTGGATACAGCAAAGGCTATGGGCCCCGACAACATCCCAGCTGCAGTGCTGAAGACTTGTGCTCCAGAACTGGCTGCGCCTCCAGCCAAGCTGTTCCAGTACAGCTACAACACTGGCATCTACCCGACAATGTGGAAAATTGCCCAGGTATGTCCTGTCCACAAAAAGCAGGACACATCCAATCCGGCCAATTACCGCCCCATCAGTCTACTCTCAATCATCAGCAAAGTGATAGTACTTTCGACGACACCTTCCATCAAGCGGCACTTACTCACCAATAACCTGCTCACCAATACTCAGTTTGGGTTCCGCCAGGACCACTCGGCTCCAGACCTCATTACAGCCTTGGTCCAAACATGGACAAAAGTGCTGAATTCCAGAGGTGTGGTGAGAGTGACTGCCCTTGACATCAAGGCAGCATTTGACCGAGTGTGGCACCAAGGAGCACTAGTAAAATTGAAGTCAATGGGAATCAGGGGGAAAACTCTCCAGTGGCTGGAGTCATACCTAGCACAAAGGAAGATGGGAGTGGTTGTTGGAGGCCAATCATCTCAGCCCCAGGACATTGCTGCAGGAGTTCCTCAGGGCAGTGTCCTAGGCCCAACCATCTTCAGCTGCTTCATCAATGACCTTCCCTCCATCATAAGGTCAGAAATGGGGATGTTCGCTGATGACTGCACAGTGTTCAGTTCCATTCACAACCCCTCAGATAATGAAGCAGTCCGAGCCCGCATGCAGCAAGACCTGGAGAACATCCAGGCTTGAGCTCATAAGTGGCAAGTAACATTCGCGCCAGATAAGTGCCAGGCAATGACCATCTCCAACAAGAGACAGTCTAACCACCTCCCCTTGACATTCAACGGCATTACCATCACCGAATCCCCCACCATCAACATCCTGGGGGTCACCATTGACCAGAAACTTAACTGGACCAGCCATATAAATACTGTGGCTACAAGAGCGGGTCAGATACTGGGTATTCTGCAGCGAGTGACTCACCTCCTGACTCCCCAAAGCCTTTCCACCATCTACAAGGCACAAGTCAGGAGTGTGATGGAATACTCTCCACTTGCCTGGATGAGTGCAGCTCCAACAACACTCAAGAAGCTCGACACCATCCAAGATAAAGCAGCCCGCTTGATTGGCACCCCATCCACCACCCTAAACATTCAATCCCTTCACCACCGGCGCACAGTGGCTGCAGTGTGTACCATCCACAGGATGCACTGCAGCAACTCGCCAAGGCTTCTTTGACAGCACCTCCCAAACCCACGACCTCTACCACCTAGAAGGACAAGAGCAGCAGGCGCATGGGAACAACACCACCTGCACGTTCCCCTCCAAGTCACACACCATCCTGACTTGGAAATATATCGCCGTTCCTTCATTGTCGCTGGGTCAAAATCCTGGAACTCCCTTCCGAACAGCACTGTGGGAGAACCGTCACCACACGGACTGCAGCGGTTCAAGAAGGCGGCTCACCACCACCTTCTCGAGGGCAATTAGGGATGGGCAATAAATGCTGGCCTCGCCAGCGACGCCCACATCCCGTGAACGAATAAATAAATAAAAGTGACTCACCTCCTGACTCCCCAAAGGCTTTCCACCATCTACAAGGCACAAGTCAGGAGTGTGATAGAATACTCTCCATTAGCCTCTAGCCAAACTGTTCCAGTACAGTTACAACACTGGCATCTACACGACAATGTGGAAAATTGCCCAGATATGTCCTGTCCACAAAAAGCAGGACAAATCTAATCCGGCCAATTACCGCCCCATCAGTCTACTCTCAATCATCAGCAAAGTGATGGAAGGCGTCGTCGACAGTGCTATCAAGCAGCACTTACTCACCAATAACCTGCTAACTGATGCTCAGTTTGGGATCCGCCAAGACCACTCACCAACAGACCTCATTACAGCCTTGGTCCAAACATGGACAAAAGAGCTGAATTCCAGAGGTGAGGTGAGAGTGACTGCCCTTGACATCAAGGCAGCATTTGACCGAGTGTGGCACCAAGGAGCCCTAGTAAAATTGAAGTCAATGGGATATAGGGGGAAAACTCTCCAGTGGCTGGAGTCATACCTAGCACAAAGGAAGATGGTAGTGGTTGTTGGTGGCCAATCAACTCAGCCCCAGGACATTGCTGCAGGAGTTCCTCAGGGCAGTGTCCTTGGCCCAACCATCTTCAGCTGCTTCATCAATAACCTTCCTCCATCATAAGGTCAGAAATGGGGATGTTTGCTGATGATTGCACAGTGTTCAGTTCCATTCGCAACCCCTCAAATAATGAAGCAGTCCGTGTCCACATGCAGCAAGACTTGGACAACGTCCAGGCTTGGGCTGATAAGTGGCAAGTAACATTTGCGCCATACAAGTGCCAGGCAATGAACATCTCCAACAAGAGAGCGTCTAACCACCTCCCCTTGACATTCAACGGCATTACCATCGCCGAATCCCCCACCATCAACATCCTGGGGATCACCATTGACCAGAAACTTAACTTGTCCAGCCATATAAATACTGTGGCTACTGGAGCAGGGCAGAGGCTGGGTATTCTGCGGCGAGTGACTCACCTCCTGACTCCCCAAAGCCTTTCCACCATCTACAAGGCACAAGTCAGGAGTGTGATGGAATACTCTCCACTTGCCTGGATGAATGCAGCTCCAACAACACTCAAGAAGCTCGACACCATCCAGGACAAAGCAGCCCGTTTGATTGGCACCTCATCGAACATCCTAAACATTCACTCCCTTCACCACCGGCGCACAGTGGCTACAGTGTGTACCATCTACAGGATGCACTGCAGCAACTCGCCAAGGCTTCTTCGACAGCACCTCCCAAACCCACGACCTCTACCACCTAGAAGCACAAGGGCAGCAGGCACATGGGAACAACACCACCTGCATGTTCCCCTCCAAGTCACACACCATCCCAACTTGGAAATATATCGCCGTTCCTTCATCATCATTGGGTCAAAATCCTGCAACTCCCTTCCTAACAGCACTGTGGGAGAATCTTCACCACCCGGACTGCAGCGGTTCAAGAAGGCGGCTCACCACCACCTTTTCAAGGGCAGTTAGGGATGGGCAATAAATGCTGGCCTTGCCAGCGACGCCCACATCCCATGAACGAATAAAAAAAAGTATACCTGCCACACTGACGTCAAAATCTTCCAGGGTACTGGGTTCCCCACAGGAATTGGATAACAATATAATTTCATTTCTAGTTAATTCTTTTGCCTATGGCTGCCCTGAAAACTCACTGGGATAAAGGGTTGAACCCATGTCCTCCCGCCCACCCTATGATCTCCAGGTTTTACTTTGTTTTTCCCCTCTTCTGTAGGAACTGGCCTAAAGTTCGCTGGGCATCCACTGCCCTCTCATACTTTGCTCATTCTTCCTCCATCGAAGAAATACTTTAATTTATATAATACCTTACCACATCTCTCGGAAACACCGCAAAGATCTTCATGTTATTAATTACTTTGAAGCGGATACATGTTGTTCTGTAGGGTACCATGGCAGCTACACTGCACACAGCAAGATCCAACAAACAACAATGAGATGAATGACAAATTAAACAGTTTTTGATGATGTTGGTTGAGGGTGGAACGTTGGCCAGGATAACGGGAGAGCTGACTGCTCTTCTCCGAATAGCGATGTGGGACCTTTAATGTTTACCAGAACCTCTGGAACAGGCAGCTAGTTCTATTACGGTGCGTGGTGTATAGTGCTGGCTTCTGGTACAATGTATCCTGTAAGATGCCGGTTTTGGTATGGTGTTGTAATGTACAAGGCTGGGTTTGGTATAGCCTGTCGTGTGCATTGCTGGTTCTGGTATATTTGTGAGGTCTGTGATGTCTGTTCTGATACAGTGCGTGGTTTATAGTGTTATTTGCTGGTTCTATTCTGGCCTATGTTAGTACAGTGTAGAATCAAAGAATCATAGAATTGTGACAGCACAGAAGGAGGTCATTCGGCCCATCGGACCTGTGCCAGCTCTTTGTAAGAGCAATCCAGTTAGTCCCATTCCCCCACTCTTTCCCCATAGCCCTGCAAATTTCTTCCCTTCATATATTTAACCAATTCCTTTTTGAAAGCCACGATTGAATCTGAATCCACCACCCTTTCAGGCAGTGCATTCCAGATCATAACTACTCGCTGCGTAAAAAAAGTCGCCTTTGGTTCTTTTGCCAATCACCTTAAATGTTTGTCCTTTGGTTCTCGACCCATCCACCAATAGGAACAGTTTCTTTTTATTTACTTTATTTAAACTCATCATGATTTTGAACACTTCTATCAAATCTTCTCTCAACCTTCTCTGCTCTAAGGAGAAGAACCCCAGCTTCTCTTTAATTGAAGTCCCTCATCCCTGGTACCATTCTAGTTTTTTTTTCTGCACCCTCTCTAAGGCCTTCACACCCTTGCTAAAGTGCGGTGCCCAGAATTGGACACAATACTCCAGTTGTGGCCGAACCAATGTTTTATAAAGGTTCAACTGTGTGGTGTACGATACTGGTTCTGCTATGATGTGGAGATGCCGGTTCTGATATGGTATGTGGTTTACAGTCTATGGTGCTGGCACAGTGTGTGGTGTACGATGCTGGTTCTGATGTGTGGCTACAGTATATGGTGTATGATGCTGGTTCTGATAGGTTAAGAAGGCATATGGAATACTTTCCTTTATTAGCCAAGGCATAGAATATAAGAGCAGGGTGGTTTTGCTCGAACTGTATAAAACACTGATTAGGCTATAGCTTTGAGTACGGTGTACAGTTCTGGACATCATATTCCAGGAAGATGTAATTGCACTAGAGAGGGTACAGAGGAAATTTACGAGGATGTTGCCAGGGCTGGAGAATTTTAGCTATGAGGAAAGATTGGATAGGCTGGGGTTGCTCTCTTTGGAACAGAGGAGGCTAAGTGGTAATTTAATTGCGGTGTATAAAATTATGAGGGGCCTAGATAGAGTGGATAGGGAGGATCTATTTCCCTTAGCAGAGAGGTCAATAACCAGGGGGCATATATTTAAAGTAATTGGGAGAAGGATTAGAGGGGAGCTGAGGAAAAATTTTTTCACCCAGAGGTTGGTAGGGGTCTGGAAGTCACTGCCTGAAAAGGTGGTAGAGGCAGAAACCCTTAACTCATTTAAGAAGTACCTGGATGTGCATCTGAAGTGCCGTGACCTGCAAGGCTATGGACCAAGTGCTGGAAAGTGGGATTAGGCGCAGACAGGATGGGCCGAATGGCCTCCTTCTGTGCCGACAATTTTCTATGATACGATGTGTAGCTTAGTATCTGGTGCTGGCACCATGTGTGGTGTACAGCTATGATAGTCAGTCTGACAGTGAACAGGTTGTGACCGATCAGTTGGATTAAATAAGTTATTCTAATTATATGTTATCCCTAATGTTGTCACGGCTAAGGTCAGTTATCCCAGAACAGACTGGCTCATCCGATTTATTTAGCGAGATTATCCAGTAATTAGGAAGGTTCCAGGTTCAATTCTGTTTGTGCCAAGTTAGCTGACTTCAGCCAGGGCAACAGTAGGGATGTTAGTTCGCCACAGTATCCATTGGCGACGACAAAATCGACCAGGGTTCCCATTCCTGACTGGCAAAGATTAGCCCCTTGGAGAGTTATGCCTGTGGAACTGAAGCACACTAAGATTCAGTGCCTTTGTGGGATGGGGTGGGGGAGGAAAAACCCAGCACACATCAAGAATTGAGTCTGGCTTGTCTAGCTCAGTACCACACCACTTGGTGCATTAACTCACAGCAATTTCAGCATTTCCATTGACTCTTTTGGCTCCCTTTTGTTCATTCTTTACTGTACTAAGAAGAGGAAATGATGGTGTAATAGTTTGTAGCATGTTCTATAAATATTGGTGTCTGCGGGTGTGTGAAACTCAGACAGTATCTCTCGCATTGCTTAGTGTAACCGCTCTGCGCTGCTATATCCATTTGCCTGCAACTGAGCAGGGAGTTTTTCATCAAGATATGCAGACATTTCCTTTCAATTCCTGCTGAGCAGTATGTACACAGCCATGACTCCCTAATCACAAATTACCACCCCTGACGGTGGCTTTTCTGTTTGGTGTACTCCCCTTGCTAGAACCAGATAGTAACCATTACATAGGCTTTTTCCGACTATCCCACCCCTTGTGCTCAGCTGAGCAAAATGTACTAACGAAACAAAGAGCTAGAAATACATAGAATTACGTAGAATGTACAGCACAGGAACAGGCCATTCGGCCCAACTTCTCCATGTTGGTGTTTATGTTTCACATGAACCTCCTCCCACCCCTCTTCATCTAACCCTATCAGCATAACCTTCTAGATATTCAAAGAAAAACTATAAATGCTGGAGATGGAGAACGTAATTGGAAAATGCTGGGAATACCCAGCAGGTCTGTTGTTATCCACCCACCACCTATCAGGTCTTGTATCAATGAAAGGAAGGACCCAGACAAGACTGGAAATCTCACTGTCTACACAGTCCTGACATTTGTATTGAACCTGGAGTCTTGTAACTGAGAGACCAAGAATGGGACACAGACCCCATGACTAGTGCGCTCGGAGTGAACCAGAGGCCATGGCGATAGTGATGTAAACGCTGGGGCTACTTAAAAAAAATCCTAGTTTCTGGTCAGAGCAGCGTGAGGAGAATGACGAATGTGGCTGTGCTACTGCTGTTATGTGCCTGTTAGAGTGTCATGTTTTACACTATTATGAGGAAATGCAGGCCGTCTGTTCAGGTTGAATGTGTGTCCTGAACAGAGATTTGCCCGGTTGTGCTGGGGTTCTGCTTACTGTCCAGGATACAAACGTAGATACATACGCTGTGTTGGCGTGGACGAGAAAAAGCGATTTCCTCTGACGTGAAGATGCTAAGTGTGTGTTCAATCTTGGACTTGATCTGTGGTGCTTTCTAATTCATCAATGGATTTATCATTTATTCATGTTTCATAGACAACCTGTGATTTAAATCCTCTCCATCCTCTGGCACATCATTCAAAGCCATAAAATTTAAATGACACTCTTACAAATAGAAAATGATCACAGCCGGGATAGCAGTAAGAAAAGAAAGACATGCATTTATATAACGCCTTTCACAACCTCAGGACGTCCTAAAGCACTTCACAGCCAATTAAGTACTTTTGAAGTGTACTCACTGTTGTAATGTAGGAAACAGTAGCTGTCAAACTGGCTGCCAGACTTTAGATCCCCCTCAGTGTCTATTCAAGTTTCAAAAGTGCAGCTTTGTGTTTACAGCTGGTCACGGGACCAGCCGAAACTTTAAACTGTCTAATTCAGTCCTGGCTGTAATATTCTAATTGTGTTGTTGCTGTGAATGGTGGTGCCCCTTCTCTCTTACCTCTTTTCCCCCTTCATGCTCTTCACCCCCTCACTCCACTCTGCTAGCAGCCACCATGCCTTTACTGTGGAATTCTCAAACCTCTCCCACTTGTTATCTCTCTCCCCATCTTCAGTCTTCTTCGAAAACCTCGGCCTTGCCTTCACTCATCTCCCCTAACTCTTCTCCACCTTGGGACATTTTGTTACATTAACAATATTGTAAAACTAAGTGTAAGTTGAGTTGTATTGCATGTTTCTACTTCAGAGTGAGACTGCCTCGTTTTGAAGTGTCTCACATGAAGAGATCTGCTCTATTCATAGAATCATACAGCACCATCCTTTGTCAAATTGTACTGTCTTACAATCACATAACTGTGCGTGTATTCAGACTATTGTAGGTCCAGCATATATCCTAATTCAGAACATGTATCATATATACTCACATATTAGGGATGGGCAATAAATGCTGGCCGCGCCAGCGACGCCCACATCCCATGAACGAATTAAAAAAAATACAAAATGATCTTTCTATACCTCAGCCAGAAAAATTGAAATGAGATGCCCATCAGTCACCGTGGCTCCCCAAAGAGGGAGAAATTTCATTTTAAAGTACACTGACTGTTCCTCACACTGCTACCAATGTTCACTGCCAGAAAGCACAGGCTGGGGGTGGGAGAGAGGAGCAACAGACCAGGAGCTAGAGAGGGGTTTGGAAATATGGGAGTGGCATCCCATGACCGGAGAGGGGACTGGGCGACCAAGAGCTGGAGAAAAGGAGATGGGAGATGGGGGATCCAGGATCTGGGGAAAGGGGGAATGGGAGATGGGGGGACCAGGATCTGAAGGGAAGACACTGTGAGTTGGGCAGATGGGGAGCAGAGGACTGGGAACTTGAGAATAGATAGGAAAGTGGATCCAAGCCAGGAGCAGGTAAGTGTGTGCCCAGAATGAGCTATACTACCATTCAGCACAGTAATTTGTGTATGAAACAACCCTCCTGCTTTCAACCCACAGTGACCTAGCTTTATATGGGACTGTATGTAATAAGTGTAAAGCCGGCAGGGAGTTTGACTCTTAAGTAGCTCTTGGTTTTACTTTTAAATTCTAGGTATATCTGGACAAGTTAAAAACCTAATTAGAAGGCCCTGATTTTGTGCTGGAGAGTTTATCTAGAAGCAGATCAGTGGCTCTCCTTTCAGGTACTGGTCTCGTTCGGTGCATGTTGTATTGGAGTTGCCTTTCTGCACACTCTGGCTGTGAGATTCACTGTAAAATGCACTCATCAATAATTCAAGCTCCTGTGCCTGTGTCGATGCTCACTGGAGAGCAAGTACAGAGGGCCATCTGATCTTGGTGAAACACACACCCAGGCGTTTATCCAGTCTGACACACTTCAAGTTATGGGGATGGGGGGAAAGGGTCATTCTGGTAAATTACTGATATTTTTGAGTGATTAAAAATTGATGCTGTGAAATCCCCTGCTAACCAGAGGAGAACAGTAATCTATTGCTTTGTGCAATCGGAGAAACCTGTTCCCTGTGAATGCGTGATGGACAGGAGCTTGGAATGACTGAAATTAAGGCCCTGTTGGAGGGGTATTGTACATGTCAGAGGAGTGTCAAAAATGGAGTGGAATGATACATTTTCTTTACCCGTGCCCTTCCCATTCAGTCCTGTCCTCACTCACTTCCTCAGAGCATATTTCCAGCAATGTTGGATTCAATTTTTCAAAATTATTTCAGTAACCCAGCTTAAAATATATATTTCTATTGGTGATGACTCAGCTTGTGCTGTACTATCATTGCCTACAGCAGTGGTTTAAAACGTTTTCCTGTGGGAGGGAGGGCCTGCGAATATTGACACATTCCTGGGGACCCCTTGCAAATATTGTCATATTCCTGGGAAACCTTTGCCATGTTACATACCTGGAGAACCCCTGCGAATATTGTCACATAATACAGGGGCCCCCTGAGAATATTGTCACATTTCTGGGGACATCCTGTGAATATTGTCACGTAACCCGGGGACCCCCTGTCAATGTTGTCACATTCCCGGGAATCCCCTGTGAATGTTGTCACATAACCCGGGGACCCCTTGCAAATATTGTCACATATTCCCGGGATCCCACTGCCAGGTCACATACCCGAGGAAGCCCTGCGACTGTTGTCATATTCCCGGGGACCACCTGCGACTACTGACACATAACCTGGGGACCCCCTGCAAATATTGACACATTCCCGGGAACCCAATGCGAATATTGCCACATAATCTGGAGACCCCTGTGAATATTGTCACACAATCCGGGGACCCCCTGCGCATATTGACACATCCCCGGGGACCCCCTGCGCATATTGACTCATCCCCGGGGACCCCCTGCGAATATTGACACATCCCCGGGGACCCCCTGCGAATATTGACACATCCCCGGGGACCCCCTGCGAATATTGACACATCCCCGGGGACCCCCTGCGAATATTGACACATCCCCGGGGACCCCCTGCGCATATTGACACATCCCCTGGGACCCCCTGCGAATATTGACACATCCCCAGGGACCCCCTGCGAATATTGACACATCCCCGGGGACCCCCTGCGAATATTGACACATCCCCGGGGACCTCCTGCGAATATTGACACATCCCCGGGGACCCCCTGCGAATATTGACACATCCCCGGGGACCCCCTGCGAATATTGACACATCCCCGGGGACCCCCTGAGAATATTGACACATACCTGGGGGATGCCAGCGAATATTGACACTCAGAAATCCTGTAATGCAAAAACCGTAGTGCTTAATGACAGACCCATTAGTTTCTGACTGTAGTATTTAATGACAGATCCCTTTGGTTTCTGACATTTTGTTTAATAATCCATCTCCTAGATTGGTTCCAAGATGTTCTATTGGGTTAAGTATGAAATGGCACTTTCTGAGCAAATCAGTTGTTGTACAGTACTTTTTAAGTGATATCTTTTAATTGTACATACCTAATACACATATGTATGATTTTATAATATTGTTTTTTTTCTTGAATCTTATTGCACTTTTTCATCATTAACACAATCTTTGTATTAAATTACAGTTTAGTGGTACAATAGATGCCAGCAACCTCTTAACACGTGGTTACTTTCAAAACACAGGCACAGAACAAACAGACGGGAATCCTTGCTGCAGCAAAGGTGATCGACACAAAGAGTGAGGAAGAGCTGGAAGATTACATTGTGGAGATTGATATCCTGGCATCATGTGATCACTATCATATTGTTAAGCTGCTCGATGCATTCTACTATGAAAACAAGCTGTGGGTAAGAGGCATTCCTCCCATCAGTAATAGCAGCGACTGGGTGGAGCACTGGATTAAACCTCTGGGGCTTGGATCTAATTCCACACCTCATTGGAAGGGCCGTACCTCTTGAGAATGCAGCACTCCCTCAGCACTGCACTATAGTCTCAGCCTAGTCTGGGGATAGTGGATTTATCAGTTGGAGAATAAGTTTTAAACATCACTTTCCATACATTGACTTTAATAAAGGTGCTGGCTTCTGAGGCAGATGCTCCTTTGTAGTTTCACAACCTCTAACTGCTCCACCACAAGTGGAGGCATTGCTGTGATACCTGCGACTCTACTTCACGAGGATCCAGCTCATGCCTCATATGTTGTTCTCACTGATCTCTAGCTGGTTGGGAAAAATACCGATTGCGTAACAATCTATAGCGTGTTGCTGAGAGGAGCTGATCGCCATCACTGGCCGATGTACTTCAGTTCGCTAGTTGGTTGCTGAATTCAATCTGTGAATGTGAAATCTTTGGTCACTTCTGCTGGTCTGGGAAGGGTGGCTGCTGAACTTGGTGACCCTAAGGCTACATTTACACAGCGATGTTAGTATCAGTGCAGAGCAGATGTAGTATAAACATTTCAAATTTAACCACAGGTATGGTGGTGTAGTGATTCTGTTACTAATAATCCAGAGAACGTGAGTTCAAATCCCACCATGAGTTTGAGAATTTGAAAAAAATCTGGAAATAAAAGCTGGGATCAATAAAAGTGACCATGAAACTGTCGGATCGTCATAAAAACCCAACTGGTTCACTAATGTCCTTACCTGGTCTGGCCTATATGTGACTCCAGTCCCACATCAAAGTGGTTGACTCTTAACTGCCCTTTGATGTGGCCTAGCAAGACACTCAGTTGTATCAAACCGCTACAAAAAATAATACCTTCACCACCCGGATTGCAGCGATTCAAGAAGGCCCACCTCAGGGATGGGCAACAAATGCCAGCCTTGTCAGTGATGCCCACATTCTTGAGAATAATTTTTTTAAAACTGGCATGGGAGCTATGCAGATGAGTGTAAACTCTCCTGAACAGCAAAATTCAAATGAACAATTCATTTAACAGACTGAAACCTGAACTGCAGCTCCCGTTCTCCAATCAGTAGGTGCCGTGTAAAGAGACTGATTTAATTTTTTCCTCTTCCTGTGACTGCATTATTAAGGGACACTTTACATGAATTTAAACTTTGTTCTCAATAGGACCTATATTAATCAGCATCACTTTCCAGAGTATTATAGGTGGGAAGAACAAAAGTGAGTAATCGATCCGCAAGGTTATATGAATCCATTCCTGGACATTTCATGGTTCCTTGTGTCCCAATCTGTACTTTCACACGTACAAACAGCCAGAATTCTGTTGCATCTGACTGAATTTGGTGATCTTCTGCTGCACCACTGGAATGAGTGTGGGATGAGATATAATTCTTGGAAAACTTATCCTTTCAGCATGTGATGCACAAATACTGCAAATGGTTAAGTGCTATTGAATCAGCTGAAGAGGAACTCACACTGATCGCTGGTTCACAGCTTTCTACTGATTTAACACCCAGCAATCCAAGGGAGTGGGAGCAGCTGGGTCGAACAGCTGTGCAGTGCTCCCGTGGGAGGCTGAATCTGTCTCACTGTGCTTTACATCCACAGAATTCCTTTGAAATGCATGACATCAGTGACTATATTCAGAGCTGTAAGGCCCTATTGATACCCCACCTTCAGCTGTCAGACAGACACACCCCTGAGAGCTTACTGCAAGTGATGCAGATGAACTAAAGCATGACCACGAGAGACCCAGGGCTGGAAGTTGTCTAGGAATGCAACACCGAGGGGATTGTGACCCGACCTGACTGTATATTTTGTCTTTGTCTTTGTGTATTTCTTGGGTTATTGTACCAGAGTCACAGAGGGTGGTCTTATAAAGGTTCTGCTGATCCATGTGCTACCCCTTAAGGAGTTTCCATGTACAATTTATGAAATCCCAGTAGATTAATGACTTTTCCCTTCCTGATACTGACTGTTCTGGGTTCCTTGTAACCTACTCAAGGTGTATCTCGAACAGCAAATTCATCACTTCACAAATCGCCCTGCCTGTCTGCCTTCAGACACTTTAATCATTAGCAGCTGTTTAACCCCCAAAACAGCTCAATGGACCATCAGCTCTCACCGCTCATGTGTTCCTTTATTCCTGTTCCCTTCCCACATCCATACTCAACTAGCCTCTTGCCAAAGCTCAGAACGATGTGGATCAGCTCCTGGATCTCGGTGTTGATCCTCATCCTCCCCTGGTGTTTAAGCAGTTTCTATCTGCTCACTTGGGTTGTTGTTGCAGGCCAGTATTAGGACGGATCTATTAATGAATGGTGCTGTTTTCACACTTGCCTCTCTCTGATCCAGGCATTCTTTGCTTGGTCTCTGTGCTTTACTCTGTTATTTCTGCCTGTCCAGACATTGCTGATGATCTCCTAAAGCTGCCATATTGAATTGAGTGGTGTTTTATTGGTGCTGACTTGTTCTCCATTGTCCTGATTCTGCACTGGTTGTGAAGAATATGTTTAAAGACTAAAAGCAGCAGGTGCTGTTCAGGCCGACTTTGCTAGATAGGGCAGGAAACAGCCTCACAGTTAATGGGTTAAACTCCCCGTTTTAAACGACAGCACAGAGTGCTGCAGAATAGAACTGTTAGGCAGGAGGTGAGACTGAGAGCAGAGGGAAGAATTTCGCTGGTCAGTATGTGTTACCACATCGTAAATGTGTTCAGAAGGGTCTCTCTGGTTGGCACTTCTAGTTCTTTAGAACACATTATACTTTCTCCAGCCATAGCAACCAGAGGAATTCTCAGTGACCCACTGTACATAGTAACCAGAGGGGATTCTCAGTGACCCACTGCACATAGTAACCAGAGGGATTCTCAGTGACCCACTGTACATAGTAACCAGAGGGATTCTCAGTGAGACTACACATAGTAACCAGAGGGATTCTCAGTGACCCACTGCACATAGCAACTGGAGGAACTTTTCCCTAAATTGTTTGCTTATTAGGACTTTTGTCCTGCATAATTTTAATTTTAGATAGATTTTTGTAAAGTAAGTGTATCAAGGAATACAGATCAAAGGCGGGTAAATGGAGTTGAGGTTCAGATCAGCCATGATCTGATTGAATGGCAGAACAGGCTCGAGGGGCAGAATGGCCTACTGCTATGTCAAAGGTGACTGGCTGTTGGCTGCACCATGGTTTCAAAGCCAGTGCCTCCCTATCTCTAACCTCTGACCTTCTGTCCCCACAGATCCTGATTGAGTTCTGTGCTGGAGGAGCTGTGGATGCAGTAATGCTGGGTAAGTACAGTTAGGTACTGCACTGTGCATTATACCAGCACTGATTGTATTCGACTTTACATTGCTCTGTGCTGAAAGTGGGAAGTAGTGCAACACGGCAACGGGCCATTCGGCCCAAACAGTCCGGGGTCGGTGTTTACCTTCCCGTGAGCTAATAGTTCTATTCACATCCCCCTATCCAATCTAATCTTGAATGTTGACATAGTTTCTGCCTCGACCACCAACCCTAGAAGTGAATTTCACAGCCTCACAACTATCTGTGTGAAGAAGTTTCTCCTACCCTCTTCTAAATCTCTTACACTTAATCTTGTATCTTTGGCCCCTCATTTTAGACCCTCAACTACTGGAAAAAGTCTGCTTCTATCTACCCTGTCCCATCCTTTCATAATTTTAAACACTTCATTCCGTTTGCCCATTATCTGCTTCGTTCTAATAAAACAAAAACAATTGTTCAAGTCTTTTTTCATATTTGTATTTCCTCACACCAGGCAGCATCCTAGTGAATCTGTGCTGTACCTTCTCTAAAATACCAATATCCTTCCTATAGTGTGGATCCCAATATTGTACACAATCCTCCAACTGAGGTCTTATTAAGGTATATAGGCTCATTATTACCTCTTGGCTTTTATATACTGTACCTCTTGTGATAAAACCTAGATCTCCATTAGCTTTTTATATAGCCTTATCTACCTGAGGTGCTGCCTTTAATATCCTGTGAATCTGTACCCCCAAATCTATAGAATGATACATCACAGAGGGAGACCATTCAGCCCATCGTGCCTGTGCCAGCTCTTTGAAAGAGCTATCCAATAAGTCCCACTTGCTTGCTCTTTCCCCACAGCCCTGCAAACTTTACCCCTTCAAGTATTTATTCAATTCCCTTTTGAAAGTTATTATTGAATCTGCTTCCACCACCAGGCAGCGCATTCCAGATCATAACAACCCGCTGCGTAAATTTTGTTTTCTTCATGTCGCCTCTGGTTCTTTTGCCGATCACCTTAAATCTGTGTCCTCTGGTTACCGACCCTTCTGCCACTGGAAACAGTTTCTCCTTATTTACTCTGTCAAAACCCTTCATGATTTTGAACACCTCTATTAAATCTCCCCTTAACCTTCTCTGCTATAAGGAGAACAACCCCAGCTTCTCCAGACTCTCCACATAACTGAAGTCCCTCATCCTTGGTACCATTCTACTGAATCTCCTCTGCACCCTCTCCAAAGACTTGGTATCCTTCCTAAAGTGTGGTGTCCAGCATTGGCCACAATAGTCCAGCTGGGGCCTAACCAATGTTTTATAAAGGTTTAGCATAACTTCCTTGCTTTTATACTCTGCCTCTATTTATAAAGCCCAGGATCCCTTTTGCCTTTTTAACAGCCTTCTCAACTTGTCCTGCCACCTTCAAAGACTTGTGTCCATACACCCTCAGGTCTCTCTGTTCCTGCATCCCCTTTAAAATGATTCCATTTAGTTTATATTGTCTCTTCTCATTCTTCCTGCCAAAATGAATCACTTCACACTTCTCTGCATTAAATTTCTTCTGCCATGTGTCTGCCCATTTCACCAGTCTGTCTACGACCTCCTGAAGTCTGTTACTATCCTCCTCACTGTTTGCCACATTTCCGAGTTTTGTGTCATCTGCAAACTTTTAAATTATGCCCTGTATACCCAAGTCCAGGTCATTAATATATATCAAAAAGAGCAATGGTCCTAATACTGACCCCTGGGGAACACCACTGTATACTTCCCTCCAGTCTGAAAAACAACCGTCGACAACTGGTCTCTGCTTTCTGTCCCTTAGCCAATTTCGTATCCATGCAGCCACTGACTCTTTAATTCCATGGGCTTCAATTTTGTTAACACGTCTATTATGTGGTACTTTATCAAATGCCTTTTGAAAGTCCACATACACAACATCAGCCACTCTACCCTCATCAATCCTCTCCGTTACTTCATCCGTTACCCTCTGCTCTTCCCCAGCCCACTCCCATTCAGAGAATAATCACCGCTCTTATTTTTTACCAAAATGCTTGACCTCACATTTACTGATATTGAATTCCATCGGCCACTTTTTAGCCCATTTCTCATATTATCAATATCCCTTTGCCGCTTCCTTTTTTAGTATCATCTACAAATTTCAGCAACAGTCCCACTAGGTCTGTATCCACATCATTGATATAAATAGTGAACAGAAGGGGTCCCAGAACTGAACCCTGTGAGACACCACTACCCACTTCCAACCACTCTGAAAAACTGTTTAACTGATACTCTCTGTTTTCTCCCTTCGAAACAATTTTTAATCCAGTTTGATACCCTCCTTCTAATTCCATACCCCTTAAACTTTTCACATGGTATCTTGTCAAAGGCTTTCCTAAAGTCCATGTCATATCACATCCACTGCATTTCCCCCATCTACCATGTCTATGAGGTTTGTCAAACGTGATTGTCCCTTTAGAAATCCGTGCGGGCTACTTCTAACTATTTTCTCTTTATCTACATACATGGTAATTTTATCCTTAATTAAAGACTCTAAAATTTTCTCCACCACAGATGTTAAGCTAACTGGCCTGTAATTACCCAGAGTATCTCTGTCTCCCTTTTTAAAAGTGGTTACTACATTGGCCACTCTCCAGTCCTTCAGCTCACATCCACACCCAGTAGTAGCCTGAAATACAATTTCTAGGGTCTCTGCAATTTCCTCCCTCATCTCCCTTAGGATCCTACAATGTAGCCTGTCGGGCTCTGTTGCTTTATCTTCCTTTAGCCTAACTAACTCTTTGTTCAACATAATGTCACTCATCTCACTCTCAACCCCTTCAGGAAACAGCTCTCCAATATCTTTCTCTTTAGTAAAGACCAATGCAAAGTATTTATTAAATACTTCCATCATTGTTTGATCATCCTCTACAAATTCACAATCCTCTCCTCTCAGGGGTCCCACCTCACTTTTAACAATTCTATTTTTATTGATATAATTGTAAAATACTTGACTGTTCCTTTTGATATTTTTTGACATTTTTTCCTCATACTCCCTCTTAGTTTTCCTTATCCCACTCCTAACCCCATTTCTAATTTTCTCATATTCCCCTTTAGTTTTTTTATTGTTATTCTTTAATCCTCATAGCCCCTACTCCTTAATTTTAATTGGTGTCTAACCTCTTTATTTATCCCTGGTATCCTGAAACTACCAGGTCTCCCTTTTTAATGGAATATACTTATTCTTCACCTTTGTGATCTCTTTTTTATAAATATTCCACTGTTGCCTGACAGTCCAGTGCCAGTTTCTCCTCCCCCCTCGGCTCAGCTCACTCCTCACCTTTCTAAAACATGCCCAAATCCAGTTCTAGTTTTTGTACTGTTTCCCTTTCTAGTTTGACCTTAAACCTTGTCTTATTGTGGTCACTACTCCCCAGGTGCTCACTCACATTTAGCTCATCGACCCAATCTATGTCATTACTCAGAACCAGACCCAGCAACACCTCCTCCCTGTAGGCCGACTAACACACTGCTCAAAGATTGGGTCCTGTACACATTGCAGGAATTCCATTCTCTTTTCTCCATTGACTCCCTCTCTGTCCTAATTGATAAGTGGATAATTAAAATTAATATAATTTGTTATTTCTACTCATCTCTCTAATCTGACTGCAGATTTCCTCTTCTATAATTTGGAGGTCTGGAGTACACCCCTACCAATGAAACAAGCCTGCAATGAAGCATATAAAGGATAGAGAAGCACAGGACCTGAAATGCCTCCTCCTAATTACCTTTAAAACCCTCCTCCGCCTGGAATGCCAGCCCATTCCATCCTAAATGCAGACTTTGCAGTTTTACTTGACACTTGTTCACCGTACCTTTATCAGGAATGACCAGTCCACAGGTTCTCAGATTGGAATAATCCCACACTGCCATGATTAGAGAGATGAGTAGAAATAACAAATTATATTAATTTTAATTATGTTTTCTGTGTAAACCATATCCTTTTTATCTTCCAAAAAGGGACTAGAAATGTTTAAATCAAGTGGTATAGATTGATGGATTAAGGACTCCATGAGAGTTTCTTTACTTGAAACTAGACGAGATGCCTTTTTTTCTGGGAGGGGAGGGGCAGGGTGGATAAAGGGGAACCAATGGATGTAGTATATTTGGATTTCCAAAAGGCATTCGATAAGGTGCCACATAAAAGATTACTGCACAAGATAAGAACTCATGGTGTTGGGGGTAATATACCGGCATGGATAGAGGATTGGATAACTGACAGAAAACAAAGAGTCGGGATAAAAGGGTCATTTTCAAAATGGCAATCTGTAACTCGTGGGGTGCCGCAGGGCTCAGTGCTGGGGCCTCAACTATTTACAATATATATCAATGACTTGGATGAAGGAACAGAGTGTCTTGTGGCCAAATTTGCTGATGATACAAAGATAGGTGGAAAAGCAAGTTGCGATGAGGACACAAAGTGTCTGCAAAGGGATATTGACAGGTTAAGTGAATGGGCAAAAATTTGGCAGATGGAATATAATGTGGGAAAATGTGAAGTCATCCACTTTGGGAGGAAAAATAAAAAAGCAAAATATTATTTGAATGGAGAAATACTACAAAATGCTGCGGTACAGAGGGACTTGGGTGTCCTCGTACACGAAACACAAAAAGTCAACATACAGGTGCAGCAGGTAATCCGGAAGGCAAACGGAATATTGGTCTTTATTTCTAGGGGGATGGAGTATAAAAGCAGGGAAGTCATGCTACAACTGTACAGGGTGCTGGTGAGACCACATCTGGAGTACTGCGTTCAGTTCTGGTGCCCTTATTTAAGGAAGGACATACTTGCATTGGAGGCAGTTCAGCGAAGGTTTACTAGGTTGATTCCGGGCATGGAAGAGTTGTCTTATGAGGAAAGATTGAACAGGTTGGGTCTATACTCATTGGAGTTTAGAAGAATGAGAGGAGATCTTATTGAAACATACGAGATTCTGAGGGGACTCGATAATGTAGATGCTGAGAGGATGTTACCCCTCATGGGGGAATCTAAAACTAGGGGGCATAGTCTCAGAATAAGGGGTCGCCCGTTTAAGACGGAAATGAGGAGGAATTTCTTCTCCCAGAGGGTCGTGAATCTTTGGAATTCTTTACCCCAAAAAGCTGTGGAGGCTGAGTCATTGAATACATTCAAGGCTGAGTTAGACAAATTTTTGATCAGCAACGGAGTCAAAGGATATGGGGAAAGGGCGGGAAAGTGGAGTTGAGGTAAAAATCAGATCAGCCATGATCTCATTAAATGACGGAGCAGGCTCGAGGGGCCGAATGGCCTACTCCTGCTCCTACCTCTTATAGTTTTATGGGCAAGGAGACCCTGAGCTCCAGAAAATAAATTAAATTGAGCTGCTCTCGGAGTCTGCCAACAGGTATCCATAATAAAAACAGAAAATGTTGGAAAAGCTCAGCAAGTGGCATTTGTGGAGAAAGAAACAGAGTTAACATTTCAGGTCGAAGATCTTTTGTCAGAACTGGAAGATGTTTGAACAAGTACAGAGCCAGGAAAAGTGGGGGGAGGGGAGGAAAGTACAAAAGGGAAGGTCTGTGAGAGGGTGGAGGGCAGGAGTGATTAAATGACAAAAGGGATGATGGTGCAAGGCAAAGAAGGTGGGTATGGGACAAGTAAAGAAACAAAAGATTGGTCTGGAAGAGCTGTAAATGGCAACAGCAGAACCATTACCAGCACCTGCTGTCCAACAAAAAATATGGGAGCAGAGGTTATGATCTGAAGTTAGTGAAATCAGTGTTGAGTCCGGAAGGTTGTAAAGTGCCTAAATGAAAGATGAGGTGCTGGTCCTCGAGCTTACGTTGAGCTTCATTGGAACAGTGTAAGAGGTCGAGGACAGAGATGTCAGAGTGGGAGTGGGAGTGGGACGGGGAATTAAAATGGCAAGCGACCGGCGGGTCAGGGTCACGCTTGCAGACTGAGCGGAGGTGCTCAGTAAAACAATCACCCAGTCTGCATTTGGTCTCCCCAGTGTAGAGGAGACTGCATTGTGTGCAGTGAATACAGTATAATAAATTGAAAGAAGTACAAGTAAACCGCTGTTTCACCTGAAAGGAGTGTTTGGGGCACTGGGCAGTGGGAGGGGAGGAGGTGAAGGGGCAGGTGTTGTGTCTCCTGTGCTCGCATGGGAAAGTGCCATGGGGAGGAGAGCGGGTGTTGGGGGTGATGGAAGAGTGGACCAGGGTGTCGCAGAGGGAGCGGTCCCTTCGGAATGCTGAAAGGGGAAGGGAGGGGAAGATGTGTTTGGTGGTGGGATCACGCTGGAGGTGGCGGAAATGGCTGAGCATGATACGTTGAACATGGAGGCTGGTGGGGTGGAAGATGAGGACAAGAGGGACTGTATCATGATTCCGGGAGGGAGGGAAAGGAGTGAGGACAGAAGTGCAGGAAATAGGACAGACACGGTCGAGGGCCCTATCAACTACAGTGGAGGGGATTCCTCGGTTGAGGAAAAAGGAAGACATATTGGAAGCACTGGTGTGGAAGGGGGCATCGTCAGAACAGATGGAACAGAGACGGAGAAACTGGGAGAAGGGAATAGAGTCCTTACAGAAAGCGGAGGAAGTGTATTCAGGATACCTGTGGGAGTTGGTGGGCTTATAATAGATATTGGTTGACAGCCTATCCCCAGAAATGGAGATAAAGAAGTCGAGGAAGGGAGGGGAAGAGTCGGAGATGGACCAAGTGAAGGTGAGGGAAGGGTGGAAATTGGAAGCAAAGTTGATGAAATTTTCCAGTTTCCAGTTGCCCATATTTGGCTCACTGGGGGTCTCCTGTGGCAAAAAGCGGGTACTGCAGCAGGATAGTCTCACCATCAGTGGGAATGCAATCATTTTACACCCACCGAGGGTCAGAAATGGCTGAAACCCCATTCACAGAGCAGTGTGGAGTGCAGCAGCTTAGATAGGATACTATTAGACTATTGGAGGAATGATGTTGCTGGCATGAGATTAGCAGCAGTCCTCCCTCATACTCACAGTGTTCAGTATAATCTTTGCCAGATTTACCCTCTTATTGTTACACCTCTTCCTGTGTTACCTCCCTATGTTGCAGAACTGGAGAGGGCCCTGACCGAGCCTCAAATTCGTGTAATTTGTAAGCAGACGCTGGAAGCACTGAGCTACCTCCATGACAATAAGGTGATACATCGAGACCTAAAGGCTGGGAATATCCTGCTCACCATGGACGGGGATGTCAAACTGGGTAAAGCCTCTGCTCTTCAGCAGCAACAATGTGACCATGTTCTTAATGTAACTGTGTCTGAACTGAACATCTGGCCTGCAATGGCGTCTGTACTGAACATCTGGCCTGCAATGGCATCTGTACTGAACATCTGGCCTGTAATGGTGTCTGTACTGAACATTTGAACTGTAATAGTGTCTGCACTGAACAGCTGGCCTGTAATGGCATCTGCGCTGAACAGCTGGCCTGTAACGGCGTCGGCGCTGAACAGCTGGCCAAATTAAAATATTTGTAAGCCAAAAGTACCACAAACCCATCCTGAGCTAAAAAGAGAAATATTAGTCAGCATCGGAAAGAGAAAAGACAGCTTAATGTTTCGGGTGGGAACCCTGACCCTAGCAGCCACTTACAGTTTGCATAACATTGGAAAGGGGGACTGTGATTGTGCCAATGTCCCTGTACTCCTCCCATTGGATCGCTGAGCTAATCCAATTATATGTGGAACATAGTTATGTTTAAAGATGACAGAAGTGCCCGAGGGGGAGGGGTGTGGCCGTGCCCGAGGGGGCGGGTGTGGCAGTGCCCGAGGGTCAGGGTGTGGCAGTGCCCGAGGGTCTGGGTGTGGCAGTGCCCGAGGGGGCGGGGTATGGCAGTGCCCAAGGGGGCGGGGTGTGGCAGTGCCCGAGGGTCAGGGTATGGCAGTGCCCGAGGGTCAGGGTGTGGCAGTGCCCGAGGGTCTGGGTGTGGCAGTGCCCGAGGGTCAGGGTGTGGCAGTGCCCGAGGGTCTGGGTGTGGCAGTGCCCGAGGGGCGGGGTATGGCAGAGCCCGAGGGGGCGGGGTGTGGCAGTGCCCAAGGGGGCGAGGTGTGGCAGTGCCCGAGGGTCAGGGTGTGGCAGTGCCCGAGGGGCGGGGTGTGGCAATGCCCAAGGGGCGGGGTGTGGCCATGCCCAAGGGGCGGGGTGTGCCAGTGCCCAAGGGTCAGGGTGTGGCCATGCCCGAGGGGGTGGGGTGTGGCAGTGCCCGAGGGGCAGCATACATTTTCTGTCTATGTTCTTTATCGGTATTGGGAAAGTAATGAGTGGAACTGAGGCAGGTTTAGGACATTCTTTTCATTTTAATCTTTCTTGTTTTTTTTATTAATAGTCAAGACAATATGGCCTTCTGCCTGATAATGGCTGTAGTATATTTTAGCAGAAATGCAAATATTATTATTATGATCAAGGCCATTGATTCGTAGTTATCACAGAAAAATGTACAGAATTCGTTACCAACCACAATGGCATAAATCTCAGAATCTCCTGTAATAAAAATGAATTAGATTTATTCAGTCACTGTTAAGCTGCGGCCTTGATTATCGTCAGTGATTATTGCACTGGCTGGCAGTGCGGGCACTGAGGCTGGTGGCCTGCAGCTTGTGCTGCCCAGTGCCTGGAGTCAGTTTAATAAATTCAATGTTATTAACATTCTGCCTGTCCAGGCCCAGAATCAGTGGCCCAGGTACCAGGTTGAGTCACGTTCCTTTCTTTGTGTATTGCAGCTGATTTTGGGGTCTCAGCTAAAAACAGCAGGACAGTACAACGAAGGGACTCCTTTATTGGGACACCTTACTGGTAAGATGTGGCTTTTACTGCTGTGCTTGTGCATTGTGAAGACCCTGGGGCTGTATGTACTATGTATTTTTTTTATATTCGTTTATGGGATGTGAGTGTCACTGGCAAGGCCAGCATTTATTGCCCATCCCTAATTGCCCTTTAGAAGGTGGTGGTGAGCTGCCTTCTTGAACCGCTGCAGACTTATGTCTTTTTGAGGCGGGATTGTACAACTGAGTGGCTTGCTAGGCCATGTCAGAGGGCAATTAAGAATCAACCATAATGCTGTGTGACTGGAGTCACATATAGGCCAGACCGGGTAAGGACGGCAAGTTTCCTTCCCTAAAGGACATTAGTGAAACAGATGGTTTTTACGACAATCCAGTAGTTTCTTGGTCACCGTCACTGATATTAGCTTTTTATTCCAGATTTTAAAAAATTGAATGTAATTCCTTAGTTGCGAGCAGCAGGATTTGAACTCGTGTCTCCAGATTATTAGTCCAGGCCTCTGGATTATTAGTCCAATAACATAACCACTATTTATCAGTGCATGCCTGTTTCCCAGTGTATGGGGCTGTATGTACTGGGTATTGATCAGTTCAGGCTCATTTCCCAGTGTATGGGGCTGTATGTACTGGGTATTGATCAGTTCAGGCTCATTTCCTAGTGTGTTGCCTCAGACATGCAGTGACTCGTTGGGCCTGTGTTTCTCTAGGATGGCCCCTGAAGTGGTGATGTGCGAGACGTCAAAAGACAGGCCCTACGATTACAAGGCAGATATCTGGTCACTGGGTGTCACCCTGATTGAGATGGCACAGATGGAGCCTCCACACCACGAGCTGAACCCTATGAGAGTATTGCTGAAAATTGCTAAAGCTGACCCACCCACCCTGGCTCAGCCATCCCGATGGTGAGTGTCTTTATACATGTGCACGTCAGCCAGTTGCAAGGATCCCCTTTCAATACAAAGTGATTTTTTTTCTTTTAATAATATTTGCTGCTCTTGTTAAATATTTCATCCAGAACCTTTGTGTAGTTCGATGTTGTGCATGGGTCAGACCTGTACTGTCCTTACAGTGGACCTGTACCACCCAAATCCAAGAATAATCACCACTTCAGTTGTGTGCAGTGTCGGAATAATCCATCCTGTTCACTTCCACTTTCCTTATACTCCTCTGGCACCTTCTTCATGCACCTCACCTTGTTCCAACCCTCCTGTCACTCTTTTAAAACCCTATTTGTCTACTGTGTACAGTTCTGGTCACCCTATTATAGA
Organism: Heptranchias perlo; assembly: GCF_035084215.1. NCBI lineage: Eukaryota > Metazoa > Chordata > Chondrichthyes > Hexanchiformes > Hexanchidae > Heptranchias > Heptranchias perlo. Next base: position 1,689,334 of record NC_090345.1, on the reverse strand, counting down.
AAGGATATTATTAAACTAGAAAGAGGGCAGAAAAGATTTACTAGGATGCTACCGGGACTTGATGGTTTGACTTATAGGGAGAGGTTGGATAGACTGAGACTTTTTTCCCTAGAGAGTAGAAGGTTTAGGGGTGATCCTATAGAAGTCTATAAAATAATGAGGGGCATAGATAAGGTAGATAGTCAAAATCTTTTCCCAAAGGTAGGGGAGTCTATAACGAGGGGGCATAGATTTAAGGTGAGAGGGGAGAGATACAAAAGGGTCCAGAGGGGCAATTTTTTCACTCAAAGGGTGGTGAGTGTCTGGAACGAGCGGCCAGAGGCAGTAGTAGAGGCGGGTACAATTTTGTCTTTTAAAAAGCATTTGGACAGTTACATGGGTAAGATGGGTATAGAGGGATATGGGCCAAGTGCAGGCATTTGGGACTAGCTTAGTGGTATAAACTGGGCGACATGGACATGTTGGGCTGAAGAGCCTGTTTCCATGTCGTAAACTTCTATGATTCACCCGCAAGCCCCACCCTGAGATTCTCCCTGAGATAGCCTTCCTTCTTTCCTCCCTCAGCCTCTGAACTGAGCGTCGACTCACCCTTAGTGATTTCAGTCTCATCTCAGCTTGCCCTGTCCTCAGGATTTACCCCCTAAACCACTCCTTCCATATAAACTGTCTTACCATAATCACAGCTGCTCCCTCGACCTTGCCATCTCCTGGGATCCTGGGCTTTACTAATAGAGGCATAGAGTACAAAAGCAAGGAAGTTATGCTAAACCTTTATAAATCACTGGTTCGGCCCCAGCTGGAGTATTGTGTCCAATTCTGGGCACCACACTTTAGGAAGGCTTTCAAGGCCGTAGAGAGGCTGCAGAAGAGATTTACTAGAATGGTACCAGGGATGAGGGACTTCAGTTATGTGGAGAGACTGGAGAAGCCAGGGTTGTTCTCCTTAGAGCAGAGAAGGTTATGGGGAGATTTAATAGAGGTGTTCAAAATCATGAATGGTTTTGATAGAGTAAATAAGGAGAAACTCTTTCCAATGACAGAAGGATTGGTAACCAGAGGACACAGATTTAAGGTGATTGGCAAAAGAAACAGATGAAATGAGGGAAAAAAATTTAACGCAGCGAGTTGTTATGATCTGGAATTCACTGCCTGAAAGGGTGGTGGAATCAGATTCAGTAATAACTTTCAAAAGGGAATTGGATAAATACTTGAAGGGAAAACTTTGCAGGGCAATGGGGAAAGAGCAGGGGAATGGGACTAATTGGATAGCTCTTTCAAAGAGCCGGCACAGGCACAATGGGCTGAATGGCCTCCTTCTGTGCTCTATCATTCTATCATTCTATGATTCTATACTCATCTGGTTTCGATCACTGATAAGGCCTGCTGGGAGTGTTTGATGGGACAGTGTAGAGGGAGCTTTACTCTGTAAACAGTGATGTTTTCTATCACAGCCCTGCTGCAATTGGAACACTGGCTGTTTAAAGAATTAATATTGTTTTTTTAACATGGGTGATGTTCTAAACCGTGAGGTAGCACCTAGCATGCACAGTTTTCTTCTATTGCTTGGCAAAGCTGAGTCTCAGCTTGGCTCGGTTAGGAGCATCATCACCTCTGAGCTGGTTATCAGATGCTGACTCACCTGCTGAATGTTTCAGTTTTCTGTCCTGTTTCCCATTTCCAGTCTCTGCAGTTATTGCTTTTTATTAACATTTATCTCATCGCTATTGATGGGATCTCACTGTGCACACTGGCATCAACAATTAGCTACATAACAGCACTTTGGCCTGTTTCTGAGAGACATGACCAGGTCCTATGCAAGTCTTTTATATTCTATCTCATGGCTGCTGTTTCTCGCTCTAGGTCTCCTGAGTTCAGTGACTTCCTGAAGAAAGCGGTAGAGAAGAATGTAGAGGTGAGGTGGACGTGCCAGCAGCTGCTACAGGTGAGTGCAACCCATGTTTGATGGGCACTGAATGGGGAAGAGCTCCATGTTCTGACCTGCACCAGTGCTGATGAGAGGGCTGAACTGATCAATATTGTGATAATACTGTGAGCAGCCCAGATTATAAATACAAAACTATAAGGGGCGGATACCTGACACTGTTAGCAGTCCAAATTGATAAATACTTAACGATAAGGGGCGGACAGGGCCTTGGTTTAATGTCCCAGCTTCTCTGACAGTGCAGCACTCCCTCAGTACTGCACTGAATTGTAAGCCTAGATTATGTGCTCAAATCTCTGGAGTGGGGTTTGAACGCGGAACCTTCTGACACAGAGGCGAGAGTGATACCACCGAGACGCGGTTGACACCTGTGTGAACCTGGATGCTATCAGAGTTTATTGACTGGTGGAGCAGCATGATAACTGAGCCTGATCCTGTCCTCACATCCACACTTTCTTCAGGAGTCACTGGAAAGTGATGAAGAGTGGGAATCCTGGTTAGTTTTCCAATTCCCATCGCAGGAGTGCTGAAGCCAACTCTGGTGTCCTATCTGAGATCAGCTAACTCAATGCAGACTAGGGATCGAACCTGGGACCCACTAGTCCCTATGATTCAGAGCCACGTTGGGCAGTGCATTTACCCATTGAGTGACTGGGGGAAGCCTGGAATTTCTGTTGTGTTCTGGTTCCGAGTGGAGCCCGACTGGCCTGTCAGAGTTTGTGGGCCACTCATTCTGTGCAGCAGCTGGTTTCTATATCAGATCAGCCAGTCGAAGTGTGCAGCTTTAGAAATCGAGGAGAAACAGCTGATGGGGAGAGAGAAGGAACTGCTTTGAGGTGTCTCCATTCTCTTATGTGAAGATCATCAGAAAAATAGTAACTTCATGTCTATCGGACTGTGCTGTTTCGGCCTAACATCCTGTGCACCTGTGAGTATAGGTTAGAGCCTGTTTGTTAGGTGCTTGTAGTCTGTGCACCTGCACTGGGATTAGTGTCTTGCTGTGTGGTTTGTCAGTCTGACACCTTGGTGCTGAGAATCTGCACCATGTGCATTAAGTAATGTAATGTGCAGAGAGCTCCCAGTACGAGCCCTCATGTCAGCTCTTCATGACAGCAAGCACGAGTTTTAGTTCAGTGAAATGATCCGGAGTCAGTCCCTCTCCATTAACCCTTTCCTCACCCTGATCCGGAGTCAGTCCCACTCCATTAACCCTTTCCTCACCCTGATCCGGAGTCAGTCCCACTCCATTAACCCTTTCCTCACCCTAATTCGGAGTCAGTCCCACTCCATTAACCCTTTCCTCACCCTAATCCGGAGTCAGTGCCACTCCATTAACCCTGTCCTCACCCTGGTCCGGAATCAGTCTCACTCATTAACCTTTCCTCGCCCAGATCAGTCTCATTCCCCACTAACCCTTTCGTAGCGCTGATCTGGAGCCAGTTCCTATTGTTCAATTTGCCCAGAGCTTAAAGGTTTTGCTGTCTGATTGCAACAAAGCCTTAAAGTTAAAGAAATAAAAATGTAACATTCTGAAATTGCACAGCACCGATATCTGCAGTGGAGACAGGTGAACATTTCGGGCGCGGCCCAGTTTAGATGGAGGGCCTTGCCCGTGATATTAACCTTTCAGTGCTGATGGACTGTGTGTATTTCTGGTTCTATTTAAGATTTCCAGTATTCCTTTAGTCCCATCACAGATAAAGAGCCTCTTCGCTGGAGCCCAACTTCAGCTCATGTTTAACATCACTTAGTGTAAGTGGTGCAGAAGCTTCTTCAAAATCCTTCTCTTGGGAGTGCTGCAGAGCCGTGACGTTTGTTTCTTTTCCCAGTGGATGCTCTGCTGAGGGTTGCTGTTGCTGACTGTACTGCTTCCAAATGCACAGCCGGTTGTTGTTACAGCACAGTGACACATGCAGCACCTAACTCAGTGGAAGATCTCTGGCCTTGGGTAATTGAGAACACGAAGAGGGGTTGTGTGATGAACTGTGCGTGTCTGAGAGCTTGTTCCTAAATCTTCTCCTCTTTCTCTGCAGCACCCATTTGTGGTGAATGTTAACAGCAATAAGCCAGTGAGGGAGCTGATTGCAGAAGCAAAGGCAGAGGTAACGGAAGAGATTGAGGAAAGCAAGGAGGATGAAGAGGAGGAGGATTCAGAAAATGCAGCAGTGAGTATCCGATACATCTCCCAGTACAGTGATACCCAATAATTGGGAGTTTTGCTGGCAAGGTAGTGGTTACTTTGCTTACTTCACAGCCTTGTGTGCATAGACTGCAGTCCTGAGTCTTGCCAGCTCTTTAAGCCACCCACCCATATTATCAGGTCCGTTGATTCTCTGCCAGGTCACTGAGTGAAGCAGTTTGAGCTGGATAGAGAGCACCATGCAGGTCCCAGTGTGATACATTTAAACCACAAGCAGCCTGCACCAGGCAATCCGTGGGCACGGTATGTCTGCTTAGATCCATCATGTGGTTTGAATGTCCATTCGCACTGGGAGCTGTGTGGTGTCTGTTCATATATTTGGTAAATAATTGTTTAAAAAAGAACATTTAAGAGAAGTGCAGGGCTGAGCTCACGGCCAGTTGATGCAGATTTGTGATGTCAGGGGTGATATGCAGCTTGTGAAGGACAGGTTTTGGGAATAACTCAACATGGCAATCACTAACAAGTGGATGTCAGGGAAGGACAGGAATGGGCCCGTATGGTGATGCCCTCAATGGTTGAGAAGCTTGTGGTTACTTGCCATCTAGGTTCAAACGATCATTTGGGCAAATTATTAGAGGTTTGCTGTACCACAGCAGGACTGATATCAGGAAATTCTTCTTCACACAAAGAGTGATTGGCAAGAATGGACTCGGGAAGGAACATTAGGAACAGGAGTAGGCCATTCAGCCCCTCAAGCCTGTTCCTCCATTCAGTCAGATCATGGCTCAGCTGTACCTCAACCCCATTTACCCACCTTTGCTCCATATCCCTTAATACCCTTACCAACAAAAATCTACCGGTCTCAGTCTTGAAAGCTCCAAATGTCCCCCAGCATATGCAGCCTTTTTGGGGAGAGAGTTCTAGATTTCTAATGCCATTTGTGTTAGGGGAGTGTAGGCAAAAACCGTAGAATTATTTAAACTTCTGGATACTCTGAAGGGGACACAGTGGGTTCTTTCAGGATATAGAGAGTTGGATGGTCGTTTATCACGTGAAGGTGAATGGGTATAGAGGGATATGGGCCAAGTGCAGGCAACTGGGACTAGCTTAGTGGTATAAACTGGGCGACATGGACATGTTGGGCCGAAGGGCCTGTTTCCATGTTGTAAACTTCTATGATTCTATAACCCTCCCCCCACCCCTTTCCCCTGAAGGTACCATGATATTAAAAGAAGGGGCCTCTTTCATTAATTAGGTGCCACAGTGGAAAAGCTAATGCTATGTGGACAACTTTTGATGGACTGAACAGCCTTTTCTCAACCTTGAATTTCCCTATGCTGTTAATTGTTCTGCAGTGCTTAGGCTGCTATTGCTGAAATGGTGGATCTAGTAACTCCACTTGATTCTTTTACCCAATAGGGGACATCCTCACTCCTTGTGTTTCCCCCAACACCATCAACTAGTTGAGATTGTGAACATGTAACCCCTGCTAATGTTGCTCTGTACTTGGCTACTGTAATGTATGCCTCAGCTAATACAAACTTTCTGCATATGAATGGCAGTCCTGTTTTAGTAATCTATTATCTTCTGGTGTGAACTCGGTGTTAGACTGCCTTTGTTTCATGGGTACAACTAGTTATGAATAGAACTGTGAATTAAACGGACCACACGGGTATAACTGTGGACCGGAATTACACAACAAAACAGTTTTATTTTTTGTTTTTCTCTAGGCTCTGCCAGGACACAAACGGGCCCCGTCAGATATCAGCACAGCCAGTTCCGAGGATGAGAAACTTTCCCAGTCTCCCTCGATCCTTGAGTCTGTGTCTGAGAAAATGGAGACAGAGACCGCAGAGGAAAACGCAGATAAGGTCAGCGACAAGCTGTCAGACGAGGGCATAGGTACCAGCGATGGGGAGAAGCCGGAGAGCGACAGGTTGATGGAGAACAATGCTTCTGACACCAGTAATGAAGAGGCGCAAGGAGGCAGCGAGGATCTTTACACTGAGGCTGATAAACTTTCAACGCCTGAGGAGGAACCAAAGGCAGAGGAGTCGAGTGCAGAGACCCCAAGATCTCAAGGTAGCACTGAAGTACTTCTGAAGGAAGGCGAGGAACAGGAGGAGGTTACGGAACCTGAAAAGGAAATAAAGAAAGAGCCAGAGCTGGAAAAAGAAAATGAAAGTGGAGAGGAAAAGAAAGTGGCACTCGCAGAGCCAAATGAAGCAGAGCCTGGGACAGAGAATGAAGCAGCCAACATTAAACTGACAGAGGCCTCGTCTGTGACAGAACCAGAGAAAGGCGAGCAAGGAGATGAAGAAGCAGTGAAGGAAGCTTCCGTCATAACAGAGGAGGTCAGTGAGAAACCAAAAGAGAGTGTCATTGAAGCAGCACAGGAGACAAATGCTGAGGAAAGACAGCAGGAGTTGGTACAGCCGACTATAAACACCCCAACTCTTCCCAATGAAGAAACAAAGCAGGAGGAGCTGGCTGATGACCTCAAAGTGACCTCCACTACGGAGCCAGTGGAAGGCGAAGGAGTTCCTGAGGTGGAGATTGTAACTGAGAGTTGTGTAAAAGCAGAGGGCACTTCAGAGACAGAGGGTGAGGCCAAGGCACAACCCGAATCTAGCGCTCCCCCAGCAGGGGTAACGGTGAGTGCAGAGTTAAATGAGACAAAAGGTGACGTGTCTTATAGTGTGAAGGAAGCTGAAAGTGCGAGCCAAGGGGACACGAAGCTAGTGATGATCCCTGAAATTAGTGTCACCTCAGAGGAGGTGAAGGAAAATGTAGAGCCTGCTGCTCAATCTAAGAGCACGGGTAAAGAGAAAGAGAGAGATGCAGACTCTGGGAGCGGCTCAATGGCAGACAACAGTAGCATCGACCTAAACCTGTCCATATCCAGCTTCCTGTCTCGCAACAAGGACACGGGATCCATATCTCTACAGGTAAGAACTCAAAATTCAGAAGCAAAAAACACACATTGTTCTTTTTTTAATTATTCATTCTCGGGACGTGGGCAAGGCCAGCATTTATTGCCCATCTCTAGTTGCCCTTGAGAAGGTGGTGGTGCGCCTTTATTGAAATTTAGATTGGTTTGGTTGAAGAAGGCCCTTCAGCCATTTGATCCCATATTTTCAGAATTCCAAACCTACCATCTCCCCATTATAGCTTTAACATTCATCTGAATAGGCAGATGGGACCTCAGTCTAAATTATCATCCAAATAACAGCACCACCAACATCGCAACACTCCTTTAGTATTGCGTTGGAGTGTCACCACAGACTGTGCACTCAGGTCCTAGTGTGGGCCTTGAGCCCACAACCGCCTTTTATTCTGTTGTTTTTCTCTAGGCTCTGCCAGGATGCAAACATGCCCCATCAGATATCAGCACAGCCAGCTCCGAGGATGAGTCTCCCTCGACTCTTGAGTCTGTGTCTGAGAAAATGGAAACTAGAGACTACAGAAGAAAGCAGACACACTGCTATAAGCACTGCTCCACACACATGCACACACACTGCCAACAGTGCTCATGCTCACGGCTACACACACACTGCCAGATGCAGACACACTGCTCTACACACACATAGACTGCAATACGCATATGCATATACAGAGCCATAAAAATGCATACTACGGCACATGTACATACACTACCACAGGAGCATATATACAGACACGGCCACACTTGCACACCCACAATGCCACAAATGCATGAGTGCTGCCTCAAGTGCACGCTCACTGCCTTGTGCACTGCCACACGTGCACACGCACTGTATTCCTGGTTGCTGGAGGCATATTTCTGTGTTTGTCTCTCTTCGTCTGTCAGTCTCTCTCTGTCTCAGTTGTAACAAAATGTAAACATTCTAATTACTTTCAACAAAACATTGGTGATAATTACAGCCTTTCTGTTTGCTTTCAAAATTCAACTCGTTTGTTTTTTAATTTGGAAAAAAATCTCAAATTAAGATGAGGAAACTTTCTCTGACTGACAGGTAGTAGTAATTAACATATTTACCTTTTCTATCAACAAAATTGAAGTGTTAATCAGATAATTATTAGAGGATTTCTGTCTCTTTTCAAAATTCATAGAAATACATAGAAGTTACAACATGGAAATAGGCCATTCAGCCCAACTAGTCCGTGTCAGCATTTACCCTTCACACGAGCAAATAGTCCTAATCACAACAACATTTATATAGCACCTTCAACGTAGTAAAAACCCCACGGCGCTTATTTACCCGTTCTTCCACTGGCTGAGTCGCAGAGATCACTTTGAGGTCATCGGCCTGCTCCTCCTGCTTTGTTTCTTCATTGGGAAGAGCTGGGGTGTTTATAGTCGGTTGTACCACCTCCTGCTGTCTTTCCTCAGCACTCGTTTCCTCAGCTGCTTCAGTGACTCTTTCTTTCAGTTTCACACTGACCTCCTCTGTAACGACGGAAGCTTCCTTCACTGCCTCTTCCTCTCCTTGCTCGCCTTTCTCTGGCTCTGTTATAAACGTGGCGTCCGTCAGTTCAATGTTGGTTGCTTCATTCTCTGTCCCAGGGGCTTTACTCAGAGTGCGGTGAATGTACGTGTTACAATTTTGCAGAGTTTGCATCAGCTAGTCTCTCTGGTTTTATGTCACTAGTCATTGCCATAAATGGACCCCACATCCCCTGTGATGCAGTTTGCATCATTATTCCCCAAGGGATCAAAGCATAGAACCCTCGTTGCCTATAGTGAGACACAGGCCATTCAGCACATCAAGCCTGTGCTGTGTTTTTTTCCACATGAGTCATCTGCCTGGCCCTGACCCAACCCTAAATCCCAGGGACATGTTCATTTCCATAAAGTGGGTGGGTACCTGTGCCATTTATCACCCTGTAATTGAGTATCATAAGAAAACCAGCATTATGGGCCCCACTTCCATCAGGGTCTTATCCAGGATTGCAAGTGCGTGTGCATCATGCAGGCATACTTTGCATGGTGAGCAAGTGAGGTGGAAGTGGTGGGCCCCGTGGCAGGTGACATCATTCCATCTGTCCTGTCTCTTACGACGTAGAATCATAAAAAGGTTACAGCACGGAAGGAGGCCATTCGGCCCATCGAGTCCGCGCCGGCTCTATGCAAGAGCAGTCCAGCTAATCCCACTCCCCCACCCTTTCCCTATAGCCCTGCAAGTTTTTTCCTTTCAAGTACTTATCCAGTTCCTTTTTGAAGGCCATGATTGAATCTGCCTCAGGCAGTGCATTCCAGATCCTAACTGCTCGCTGTGTAAAAATGTTTTTCCTCATGTCACCTTTGGTTCTTTTGCCAATCACCTTAAATCTATGTCCTCTGGTTCTTGACCCTTCTGCCAATGGGAACAGTTTCTCTCTATCTACTCTCTCTAGATCTTTCATGATTTTGAATACCTCGATCAAATCTCCTCGCAAACTTCTCTGTTCCTAGGAGAACAACCCCTGCTTCTCCAGTCTATCCACGTAACTAAAGTCCCTCATCCGGGGAATCATTCTACTAAATCTTTTCTGCACCCTCTCTAAGGCCTTCACATCTTTCCTAAAATGCAGTGCCCAGAACTGGACACAATACTCCAGTTGTGGCCGAACCAGTATTTTATAAAGGTTCATCATGACTTCCATACTTTTGTACTCTATGCCTCTATTTATAAAACCCAGGATCCTGCATGCTTTTTTAACAGCTTTCTCAACCTGACCTGCCACCTTCAATGATTTGTGCACATATACCCCCAGATTTCCCTGTTCCCCTACCCCTTTTAGAGTTGTGCCCTCTAGTTTATATTAGCTCTCCTCGCTCTTCCTACCAAAATGTATCACTTCACATTTTTCTGCATTAAATTTCATCTGCCACGTGTCCACCCGTGCAACCACCCTGTCTATATCCTCTTGAACTCTATCACTATCTTCCTCACTGTTTACTACCCTTCCAAGTTTTGTGTCATCTGCAAATTTGGAAATTGTGCCTTGTACACCCAAGTCCAAGTCATTAATATATATCAAGAAAAGCAGTGGACCCAGCACCGACCCCTGGGGAACACCACTGTACACCTCCCTCCAGTCCGAAAAACAACCGTTCACCACTACTCTCTGTTTCCTGTCACGTAGCCAATTCTGAATCCATGTTGCTACTGCCCCTTTTATTCCATGGACAGCAAATTGACGATAAGCCTACTGCGCATCACTTTATCAAACGCCTTTTGGAAGTCCACATATACCACATCAACTGCATTGCCCTCATTTATTTACACGCGCTTATTTACCCGTCCTGTCAGTAAATAAGCACCGTGGGACATTTCTACTACGTTGAAGGTGCTATATAAATGTTGTTGTGATTAGGACTATTTGCTCATGTGAAGGGTAAATGCTGACACGGACTAGTTGAGCTGAATGGCCTATTTCCATGTTGTAACTTCAATGTATTTCTATGAATTTTGAAAACAGACAGAAACCCTCTAATTATTATCGGATTAGCACTTCTGTTTTGTTGATAGAAAAGGTAAATATGCTAATTACTATTACCTGTCAATCAGATGATTTTTTTTCAAATTTAGAAACAAATGAGTTGAATTTTTAAAGAAACAGAAATGCTATAATTATCACCAATGTTTTGTTGAAAGTAATTAGAATGTTTACATTTTGTTACAACTGAGAGAGAGACAGACAGACAAAGAGAGACAGACACAGAGATATGCCTCCAGGAATACAGTGTGTGTGTGTGGGTGGCAGTGCACAAGGCAGCGAGTGTGCGCTTGAGGCACTACTCATGCATTTGTGGCATTGTGGGTGTGCAAGTGTGCCCGTGTCTGTGTATATGCTCCTGTGGCAGTGTGTGTAGCCGTGAGTATGAGCACTGTTGGCAATGTGTGCATTTTTATGGCTCTGTATATGCATATGCGTATTGGAGTCTGTGTGTGTGTGTGTGTGTGTGTGTGTGTGTGTAGAATAGTGTGTCTGTGTCTGGCAGTGTATGTGTAGCAGTGTGTGTAGCCGTGAATATGAGCACTGTTGGCAATGTGTGTAGCAGTGTGTCTGCTTGTGATGGTGTGTGAGTACATGTGGCAGTTTGCATGAGCAGTGTGCGCTCGATGTGTGGTTACCTGTGCTGTTGATGGAACTGTCTTGCATTGCTGCTGGGCAAGCTTTAATTCCATTTAGATAATTGTCAGCATTTACTTCGATGTTTCAAATAAAAACTGATTTTTACTGATTTTCCCCATCTCGACTTGGGTTTTTTGGGGGTTCAATTTTTCCCCCAATTTTTTTCCCAGTTTTTGATGCTGAAAATAGAACCTGCGAAACAGGTCTTTAAATTGGCAATAAAAAACAACTTTGATGATGTTTAATAAAACAGGAAATGCCGGAACACTCAGTCGGTCAGGCAACCTCTGTGGAGAGGGAAAGGTAGGGTTAACGGTTCAGGTCGATGACCCTTCGTCAGAACCGGAAGATCTTGAAAGGATAACATTGCCTTCCTCTCTCCACAGAGGCTGCCTGACCTGCTGAGTGTTTCCAGCATTTCCTGTTTTAATTTCAGATTTCCAGCTTCTACAGGATTATGCTTGTTATTTGATGATCCTTACATAGAGGTGACCCGTCCAATAAGCCAATCAGTACTAGTTCAGTATGCAGCTACTTGCTTTCCTGTGAGCGGGGTCTCAATGGCAAGAAGGGGTGTGGTCCTGATCAGTGCGAGAGCTGTGAACATAGAGCATTCTTGTACTGGAGCAGGAGACAGTCAGTATAGGTACTGGAGCAGTAGACAATCAGTATAGGTATTGGTCTGTTTCACTCACTCGTTCCTTTCTGTATTTGTGTTAATTTGTTAGGAAATGAGGCAGCAGAAAAAGACACTGAAGAAAACACGTAAGTTTATGGTAGATGGTGTGGAGGTGAAAGTGACAACGTCAAAAATTGTTACCGATAATGACAAAAACAATGAAGAAATGAGGTATCTCAGGTAAGAGACTGATGCTAATTGTGATTTGTGCCAGTTTTGTGAAGTGTTTCAAAGGAAACACTTTGAGAGGATTTTGTGTTTGGAGTAAATAACTTCGACGAATTTCTAATCCTGGATTATCCCTCAGTGAGGGTCCAACATGAAATTGAGTTTGTGGCAGCATTTAAATTCATTGTATCACCCAGTGATTTCACACTGGTTCCCATGAACAAGTCTTATCCACTGTTATCAGGATGTTATACCTTCCTGTAATCTACCCTTGCAGAACTGTGTGATCTGAAGATTAATAATTTATTTCCCTAGTTCCAGAAATTTACTTCCTAGATTAAAGAAAGACTTGTGTTTACAGAGCACCTTATCACATAGTAGGTACAGCACAGGGGGAGGCCATTGGGCCCATCGAGCCTGTGCCAGCTCTTTGAAAGAGCTATCCAATTAGTCGCATTCCCCTGCTCTTTCCCCTGAATGAGACATCTCTCAATGGTTTCAAAGTGTTTCACGTACAATGAATTAGTTTGAAATGCGGTGATTGCTATTATGTATTTAAATGCAGTCTCATATTTACATAAAATCATAGAAAATTTACGGCACAGAAGGAGGCCATTCGGCCCATCATGTCCGCGCCAGCTGAGAAACGACCCACCCAGCCTAATCCCACTTTCCCGCATTTATAGAATCATATAATGATAATAAACTCAGTCCGGAATTTTTCAAACTAAACTAATGTATCTATAACTAAATAAAAACATGAAGTAGAAAAGGTTATAAAAATACTGAAAGTACAACCTATCATAATAACCTAAACATAAATGCAGCAAGAAGATCTGTAATGGGTCCGTTACCCTTTGCAAGAATATCCTCAGATATGGAAAGTTACTGATACTTGTTGGAAAAAATTCTGTCTCTGAATAGCAGATTCTGCCTGTTTTTATTCTCTTCACTAGTTTCAGAACTAGTGAACTACCGAGAGCTCAATACTGCAAAAAGCCTAGAGGAGATTAGAAAGTGCAGGGGCGAAATTAAAAAGGAAATTAGGAAAGCAAAGAGAGGGCATGAAAAAATACTGGCAAGTAAATTCAAGGAAAAACTCAAAGATGTTTTATAAATATTATAAAGAGCAAGAGGATAACTTAAGGAAAGAGTAGGGCCTATTAGAGACCGAAAAGATAACTGGTGTGCAGAGGCAGAAGACATGGGCATGCTTCTTAATGAATACTTTGCGTCTGTCTTCACAAAAGAGGGGGACGATGCAGATATTGTAGTTAAGGAGGAGGAGTGTGAAATATTGGATGGGATAAACATAGTGAGAGAGGAAATATTAAGTAGTTTAGCATCTTTGAAAGTAGACAAATCACCAGGCCTGGATGAAATTATCCCAGGCTGTTAAGAGAAGCACGGGAGGAAATAGCGGAGGCTCTGACCATCATTTTCCAATCCTCTCTGACTACAGGTGTGATGCCAGAGGATTGGAGGACTGCTAACGTTGTACCATTGTTTAAAAAGGGCGAAAGGGTTAGACCGAGTAATTATGGGCCAGTCTGCCTAACCTCGGTGTTAGGCAAATTATTGGAAAAAATTCTGAAGGGCCTATTAATCATCATTTAGAAAGGCATGGATTAATCAAGGACGGACAGCGTGGATTTGTTGCGGGAAGGTCGTATCTGACTAACTTGATTGAATTGTCAGACGAGGTAACAAGGAGGGTGGATTAGGGTAGCATATTTGATGTAGTCTACATGGATTTTAGCAAGGCTTTTGACAAGGTCCCACATGGCAGACTGGTCAGAAAAGTAAAAGCCCATGGGATCCAAGGGAAAGTGGCAAGTTGGATCCAAAATTGGCTCAGTGGCAGGAAGCAAAGGGTAATGGTCGACGGGTGTTTTTGTGACTGGAAGGCTGTTTCCAGTGGGGTTCCACAGGGCTTAGTACTAGGTCCGTTGCTTTTTGTAGGATAGATCAATGATATAGATTTAAATGTAGGGGGCATGATTAAGAAGTTTGCAGATGATACAAATGTTGGCCGTGTGGTTGATAATGAGGAGGAAAACTGTAAATTGCAGGAAGATATCAATGAACTGATCGGGTGGGCAGAAAAGTGGCAAATGGAATTCAATCCGGAGAAGTGTGAGGAAATGCATTTTGGGAGGGCAAACAAGGTAAGGGAATACACAATAAATGGGAGGATACTGAGAGGTGTAGAGGAAGAGAGGGACCTTGGAGTGCATGTCCACAGATCCCTGAAGGTAGCAGGACAGGTAGATAAGGTGGTTAAAAAGGCACACGGGATACTTTCCTTTATTAGCCGAAGCAGAATATAAGAGCAGGGAGATTATGCTAGAACTGTACAAAACACTATTAGGCCACAGCTAGAGTACTGCGTACAGTTCTGGTCACCACATTATAGGAAAGATGTGATTGCACTAGAGAGGGTACAGAGGAGATTTCCGAGGATGTTGCTAGGACTGGAGAAATTTAGCTATAAGGAAAGATTGGATAGGCTGGGGTTGTTTTCTTTGGAACTCAGGAGGCTGAGGGGTGATTTAATTGAGATGTATAAAATTATGAGGGGTCTAGATCGAGTGGGTAGGAAGGACCAATTTCCCTTAGCAGAGAGGTCAATAACCAGGGGACATAGATTTAAAGTGATTGGTAGAAGGATTAGAGGGGAGTTGAGGAAAGATTTTTTCACCCAGAGGTTGGTGTGGGTCTGGAACTCACTGCCTGAAAGGGTGGTAGAGGCAGAAACCCTCATCGCATTTAAAAAGTACTTGGATGTGCACTTGAAGTGCTGGAAAGTGGGATTAGGCTGGGTGGCTCTTTTTCGGCCGGCACAGACACGATGGGCTGAATGGCCTCCTGTGTTGTAAATTTCTATGATTCTATGATTCAGAACAGGTATATTGATTTGAAGTATAATGTATGCACATAACTCACAAAGGAAACAAAACATATGACTTGGTCTTACCATATACCGGAATTTGAAAGATACTGTGTTAAAGCGAACTCCCTCCACTTACCTGGCAATTCTTTTTAAGTCAGGTTTGAGATGAACTTAATATATTACATTTAAATATTACAATTGACAATGCTACCTGCAGTATACAAATAGAAACATGAGTATGGACCTCGACAGGATTCATATGAGACAATCAGCAGGAAAGTATATTTGTATCTGCTAAGATTCAAATCCCATTAACAAGTTTGATAACTGAATTGTAACCAGACATTGACAATGTATCAAGAATTATCTTCACGTTACTGGAAACAGCTGTTGCTTACGTTGATGCAGCCATTAGCAATTTAAATCACAAAATCAAAGTGAACTATTGCAAAAGACACTGCTTCTTCAACTAAAAATGAATCTGAGCACTTTTAAGTTTGTGGCAGGCAGTGGTGGTTTGGAATTAGCAAATAGGATGGAATGCCGATCGCCATTGATTCTATGGAGCTAGAGGCTGCAGACAGCATCAGCTCTTGACAAAGTCAGGTATCCATGAAGCAGCAGCGAGATTGCTCCCACTCTTTACACTGAAAGCTCCACTCCAGAATTTGTTGAGTGCCAGATGTTGATGGACCTGCAGTGTTTTGACTTCTGATTTCCAGAATTTGTAGTTTTTTTTCTCTCTGTCTCTATGTTGAAAGAATATAGTCTCTCTGAATGTCAGAGTGTCTCCTTGCTGAGTCTCTGCTCCCTCTGTGCAGGCGCCAGGAGTTGCGTGAGCTGCGGCTGCTTCAGAAGGAGGAACAGCGCACACAGCAGCAGCTCAGCAACAAGCTGCAGCAGCAGCGCGAGCAGACCTTCCGCCGCTTTGAGCAGGAGATGACGGTGAGTCTGTACAAATTCGCAGGTTGTGTGATCAGTGAGGGCCTCCCTATAATGGCGGAGAAGCAGCATATCAGGCATGACTGCCCTGTTTGTAAGGGGAATGCAAGCGTGGGGAGCAGCCCATTTGTAATGGAAATGCCTGTGGAATATGGAAGGGGGGACAGTCCTGTCTGCAGTGGGAAAATGGGTAGAACCATCCCAATTGTAGAAACATGGAGGTTTTTACACAGGAGGAGGCAATTCGGCCCTTCCTACCTGTTCTGAATTTAGGTCTCTCTTGTAAACTGATTTTGCACAATCTCATTTTCCTGCTCTCTCCCCAAACTAACCCCAATTTTCTGCAGACCTTTTTGTGTTTATTTATTTCGAACTGCTAGAATTGTGGTAAAGCATTCCATATTCCGAAAACTGTTTGAGTGAAAAAGTTACTTCTAATCCTCCCTTTATCGAGAGCTCATTTTGAAATCACTGCCACTTAACCACCAATGGAAATAGTCTATGAGTTTGCTTTGTCAATTCCTTTTAACATTTTGAACACCTTTATCAAATCCTCCTCAATCTTTTCAGTTTGAGAGAATAAAGTTGGATCAGCCTTTCCACATAAGTCCAACCGCTCATTCCTGGTCTCATCCTGGTAAATCTGCAGTGTACTTTCTCTAGATCTCTTGCTTCCTTTCTATAATGAGACGACCAAAACTACACAGTATTCTTTTTTGTGGTATAAATGATTTGGACTTGAATGTGGGAGGCTTGATCAGAAGTTTTCAGATGATATAAAAATTGGCCGTGTGGTTGATAGTGAGGAGGAAAGCTGTAGACTGCAATGGACTGGTCAGGTGGGCAGAAAAGTGGCAAATGGAATTCAATCCAGAGAAGTGTGAGGTAATGCATTTGGGGAGGGCAAATAAGGCAAGGGAATACACAATAAATGGGAGGATACTGAGAAGTGTAGAGGAAGAGAGGGACCTTGGAGTGCATGTCCACAGATCCCTGAAGGTAACAGGACAGTTAGGTAAGGAGGTTAAAAAGGCATACGGGGTACTTTCCTTTATTAGCCGAGGCATAGAATATAAGAGCAGGGAGGTTATGCCAGAACTGTATAAAACATTGGTTAGGCCACAGCTTGAGTACTGCGTACAGTTCTGTTCACCACATTACAGGAAAGATGTGATTGCACTAGAGAGGGTACAGAGGAGATTTCCGAGGATGGAGAATTTTAGCTGTGAGAAAAGATTGGATAGGCTGGGGTTGTTTTCTTTGGAACAAAGGAGGCTGAGGGGAGATTTAATTGACATATATAAAATTATGAGGGGCCTAGATAGAGTGGATAGGAAGGACCTATTTCCCTTAGCAGAGAGGTCAATAACCAGGGGGCATAGATTTAAAATAATTGGTAGAAGGATTAGAGGGGAGCTGAGGTGAATTTTTTTCACCCAGAGGGTGGTGGGGGTCTGGAACTCACTGCCTGAGAGGGTGGTAGAGGCAGAAACCCTCAACTCATTTAAAAAGTGGTTGGATGTGCATTTGAAGTGCCGTAACCTACAGGGCTACGGACCAAGAGCTGGAAAATGGGATTAAGCAGGTTAGCTCTTTTTCATCTGGCATGGACATGATGGGTCGAATGGCCTCTTTCTGTGCCGTAACTTTCCATGATTCCTGATGTGGGCTAACGATAGTTTTGTATAGAGTCGCCATCTCTCTGGTTTTGTATTTAATCCCTATCAATATCAATTTTATCTGACACCTCGATCCTTCTGCTCCTCTACTGCATTGAGAAATTTACCATTTCCAGTATGTTTCCATTCTTTATTCCTAAAATGTATTTCCTCATATTTTTCCGAATTGAATGACTTCTGCCTCTTACTTGCCCATTCTCCTAGCTGTTTCTGTCCTGCTGTGGTCTTCTGCATTCTTCCTGGCAGCAAACTTTGATATCCAACCTTTATGTCCAAGTCCAGATCACTTCTATATATAGAGAACAGCAGTGATCCCAACACTGATCCCTGGGGCACCTCACGAGCCGCTACTACCCCGTCTGAGAAACATCCATTAACTGCAACCCTTTGCTCTCTGCCTGTCACCCGTCTCCCTAACCGTATTTCCCCTTTTATGCTGTGGGCTGTATTTTCCATGATCAATTTCTTACTCAGTACTTTATCACATGCTTCCTGGAAGTCCTCGTCCTCTGAGTTCCTCTTCCCTCTTTTTTTTGTTTCTATTTGTAGATTGTGGCATTTCTCACATCCCTCATTTGTGTATCTTATCTTTAGTTTTGTTGTCTGCTTGTTTTTCATCCTCTATTTCAGCTTAATTTGATTTTCATCCACCAGTCAGTCTCCTTTTCCTTCGCTGGAATGCTCCTACTCTGTGTTGTACCAATTTGACACTTGAATATCTCCCAGTTTCACCAGTTTCGCTCAATGTATCCAGGATAAGTCTTCTTTCCCTCCCTAGTATGTTCTCTGATCAACCATCTTTGTTTCTGACTACTTTTTCTTTTTCTTTCGTATTGTTGAAGCTAATTATTTTCTGATCGTTTGTCTCTAACTTTTCTCCTCCCTTCATGTTGCTGACCTGTCTCAGTTCATTACCCGGAATCCAGTATTGCAGCTCTCCTTATAGGCATTATTGTGTACTGATTCAGAAATAGTCTTGAATGCATTCTATATATCTCAGCCTATTTAAAGTCCTGCAGCTGTGCTCCCCCATTATGACTGTCCTATTTCTGCACATCTCACTGAATTGCCTGTAGATTTTCTCTTCAATTACATTCAACAATTGCATAATCCGTAGCAGATCCCCAATATTGTGGCATGACCCCTTTTATTTGTCAGCTCAAAAACTACTTAGACTGTAGCTGTATAGTATTACGGGCAATATCTTTCCTTTCTAACGCTGAAACCCCATCCTCGATCACTGATACTCCACCCCTCCCTCTAATGCTGAAACCCCATCCTCAATCACTGATACCCCACCCCTCCCTCTAATGCTGAAACCCCATCCTCAATCACTGATACCCCACCCCTCCCTCTAATGCTGAAACCTCATCCTCGATCACTGATACCCCACCCCTCCCTCTAATGCTGAAACCCCATCCTCAATCACTGATTCTCTGCCCCTCCCTCTAATGCAGGAACCTGTTCCTCAATCACTGATTCTCTGCCCCTCCCTCTAATGCGGGACCCTGTTCCTCAATCACTGATTCTCTGCCTCTACCTTTTTGCTTTTCCTGCCTCCTCTTAAAAAAAAATTCTAACCCAGAATGTTTAGTTCTCATCATGAGCTGGGTGAAGCTAAGTCTCAGTTAAAGCTGGGTAGGGTAGTGTAGTGGTTATGTTACTGGACTAGTAATGCATGGAATGTGTGTTCAAATCCTGCTATGGCATTTTGAGAATTTGAATTCAGTTTTTAAAAAATCTGTTAATAGACAGCTGGTATCAGAGGAGGTCTAAAAAGGGAAATAAGAGGGGCAAAGAGAAAGCATGAGACTAGATTAACGGCTAACATAAAAGGAAATCAAAAAGTCTTTTATAAACATATAAATAGTAAAAGGGTAGTCAAAGGAAAGGTGGGGCCGATTAGGGACAAAAAAGGAGATCTTCTTGTGGAGGCAGAGGGCATGGCTGAGGTAATAAATGAATACATCTCATCAGTGTTCTCTAGAGAAGAGGATGCTGCCACTGTAGCAGTAAAGGAGGAGGTAGCAGCAATATTGGATAGGAAAAAAAATAGATAAAGAGGAGGTCCTTGATCGGCCCCACCCCTCCTCTTAACATGCGTTTACTGTTTCCGTGCCTATAGAAGACTTTTGGATTCCCTTTTATGTTGGCCGCCAGTCTATTCTCAGACTCTCTTTTTGCCCCTCTTATTTCCTTTTTCACTTTCCCTCTGAACTTTCTATATTGTGCCTGGTTCTCACTTGTGTTATTAACCTGACATCTGTCATACGCCCCTTTTTTCTGCTTCATCTTACTCTCTATCTCTTTCGTCATCCAGGGAGCTCTGGCTTTAGTTGCCCTACCTTTCCCTCTCATGGGAATGTACCTAGACTGTACCCGAACCATCTCCTCCTTAAAGGCTGCCTATTGTTCAATTACAGTTTTGCCTGCGAATCTTCGATTCCAATTTACCCAGGCCAGATCTGTTCTCATCCCACTTAAATTGGCTCTCCTCCAATTGAGTATTTTCACTTTAGAGTGGTCCGTGTCCTTTTCCATAGCTATTCTAAACCTTATGATACTATGATCGCTGTTCCCTAAATGTTCCCCCACCGACACTTGCTCCTCTTGGCCTGCCTCATTCCCCAGAACCAAATCCAGCAATGCCTCCTTCCTCATTGGACCGGAAACATACTGGTCAACAAAATTCTCCTGAACACACTTCAAAAATTCCTCCCCCTCTTTGCCCCTTATATTATTACTATCCCAGTCTATATTAGGATAGTTGAAGTCCCCAGTTATCACTACTCTATGGTTCTTGCACCTCTCTGTAATTTCCCTGTAAATTTGCTCCTCTATATCCTTCCCACTAGTTGGTGGCCTATAAAATACTCCCAGTAGTGTAATGGCACCTCGATTGTTTCTCAACTCTAACCAAATAGATTCTGTCCTTGACCCCTCCAGGACATCCTCTCTCTCCAACACTGCAATATTCTCCTTAATCAATGCTGCCACCCCCCCCCCCCCGCCCCACTCTCCTTTCTTTCCTTTCCTACCTCTCCTGAACACCTTGTATCCGGGAATATTTAGTACCCAATCCTGCCCTTTTCTGAGTCAGGTCTCCGTTAACGCCACAACATCATATTCCCATGTGGTTATTTGCGCCTGCAGCTCACCAACCTTGTTTACCACACTTCGTGCGTTTACACACACGCACTGTAAACCAGACATGGAGTTTCTTGTACTCTCTCTTAGTCTGAACCCACCTAATACCGTGCTGTTTCTTACTCTAGTGCTGTCTGTCTCTCCCAATCCTTTGTGCACCTTGTTTCCCCTTTCCAATGCTACATCCTGGTGCCCATCCCCCTGCCAAATTAGTTTAACCCCCCCCCCCCCACCCACCACAGCACTAGCGAACCTCCCCTCGAGCACATTGGTCCCAGCTCCGTTGAGGTGCAACCCGTCTGGCCTGTACATGGCCTACCTCCCCCAGAACTGGTCCCAATGCCCCAAGAATCTAAAGCCCTCCCTCCTGCATCATCTCTCCAGCTACGCATTCATCTGCTCTATCCTCCTACTATTTTTTTATTCGTTCATGGGATGTGGGCGTTGCTGGCGAGGCCGGCATTTATTGCCCATCCCAAATTGCCCTTGAGAAGGTGGTGATGAGCCGCCTTCTTGAACCGCTGCAGTCCGTGTGGTGAAGGTTCTCCCACAGTACTGTTAGGAAGGGAGTTCCAGGATTTTGACCCAGTGACGATGAAGGAACGGCGATATATTTCCAAGTCGGGATGGTGTGTGACTTGGAGGGGAACGTGCAGGAGGTGTTCCCATTTGGCTGCTGCCCTTGTCCATCTAGGTGGTAGTGGTTGCGGGTTTGGGAGGTGCTGTCGAAGAAGCCTTGGCGAGTTGCTGCAGTGCATCCTGTGGATGGTACACACTGCAGCCACAGTGCGCCGGTGGTGAAGGGAGTGAATGTTTAGGGTGGTGGATGGGGTGCCAATCAAGCGGGCTGCTTTGTCCTGGATGGTGTTGAGCTTCTTGAGTGTTGTTCGAGCTGCACTCATCCAGGCAAGTGGAGCGTATTCCATCACACTCCTCACTTGTGCCTTGTAGATGGTGGCAAGGCTTTGGGGAGTCAGGAGGTGAGTCACTCGCCGCAGAATACCCAGCCTCTGACCTGCTCTTGTAGCCACAGTATTTATATGGTTGGTCCAGTAAAGTTTCTGGTCATTGGTGACCCTCAGGATGTTGATGGTGGGGGATTCGGCGATGGTAATGCCGTTGAATGTCATGGGGAGGTGGTTAGACTGTCTCTTGTTGGAGATGGTCATTGCCTGGCACTTGTCTGGTGCGAATGTTACTTGCCACTTTTCAGCCCAAGCCTGGATGTTGTCCAGGTCTTGCTGCATGCGGGCTCGGACTGCTTCATTATCTGAGGGGTTGCGAATGCAACTGAACACTGTGAAATCATCAGCAAACATCCCCATTTCTGACCTTATGATGGAGGGAAGGTCATTGATGAAGCAGCTGAAGATGGTTGGGCCTAGGCCTTCTATACTCGCTAGCGCGTGGCACCGGGAGTAATCCAGAGATTACTACCTTTGAGGTCCTGCTTGTTAATCTCTTTCCTAACTCCTTAAAATCTGCCTGCAGGACCTCATCCTTCTTTCCACCTATGTCATTGGTACCGATATGGACCACGACCTCTGGCTGTTCAACCTCCCCCTCCAAAATGTTCTGCAGCTGCTCAGTGACATCCTTGACCCTGGCACCATGGAGGCAACATACCTTCCTGGAATCACGTCTGTGGCCGCAGAAACACGTGTCTGTTCCCCGAACTATAGAATCTCCTATCACCATCACTCTCCTGACCTTTCTCCTCTCCCCCTGTATAGCTGAGCTACCCATGGTGCTGTGGTCTTGGCTTTGGCTGCACTCCCCAGGGGAACCCTCCCCAGTGAATACTGGTTAGAGAGCGAGATGCCCTCAGGAGACTCCTGCACTACCTGCCTGGTCCTCCTTGTCTGTCTGGTGGTCACCCAGTCCCTCTCTGCCTGCACTCTCAACTGTGGGGTGACCACCTCCTGAAATGTGCTATCCACATAGCTCTCAGCCTCGTGGATGCGTCGCAGTGACGCCAGCTGCTGCTCAAGCTCCAAAACCCAGAGCTCGAGCTCCTCCAGCTGACGACACTTCCGGCACCTCTGGTTGTCCAGGACACGGGAAGGGTCCCTGACTTCCCACATAGCATAGGATGTCCATTGGACGGGTCTGAGTTGTCCGACCATGCCTTTATTTATCAGATCATTAACAAAACTGAACAAAAACATACTAAAGACTTAAAAAAAAAATGCACTCACCAGGAAAAGAAGCACTCGCCAGCTACCAGCCAATCAGCGCCTTGACGTCACTTTGTGTTTTTCTTTATCTCTCTGCCTGATGCTTGTACTCCCTTACCTCCGACTCCCGCCTCTTTTACAGGCCCCTCCCTTACCTCCGACTCCCACCTCTTTTACAGGCCGCTCCCTTACCTCCGACTCCCGCCTCCTTTATAGGCTGCTCCCTTACCTCCGACTCCCGCCTCTTTTATAGGCCGCTCCCTTACCTCCGACTCCCACCTCTTTTATAGGCCGCTCCCTTACCTCCGACTCCCGCCTCTTTTATAGGCCGCTCCCTTACCTCCGACTCCCGCCTCTTTTACAGGCCCCTCCCTTACCTCCGACTCCCGCCTCTTTTATAGGCCGCTCCCTTGCCTCCGACTCCCGCCTCTTTTACAGGCCGCTCCCTTACCTCCGACTCCCGCCTCCTTTATAGGCCGCTCCCTTACCTCCGACCACTCAGCTCCAGACCTCATTACACCCTTGGTCCAAACATGGACAAAAGAGCTGAATTCCAGAGGTGAGGTGAGAGTAACTGCACTTGACATCAAGGCAGCATTTGACCGAGTGTGGCACCAAGGAGCCCTAGTAAAATTGAAGTCAATGGGAGTAGGGGAAAACTCTCCAGTGGCTGGAGTCATACCTAGCACAAAGGAAGATGGTAGTGGTTGTTGGAGGCCAATCATCTCAGCCCTAGGACATTGCTGCAGGAGTTCCTCAGGGCAGTGTCCTAGGCCCAACCATCTTCAGCTGCTTCATCAATGACCTTCCCTCCATCATGAGGTCAGAAATGGGGATGTTCGCTGATGATTGCACAGTGTTCAGTTCCATTCGCAACCCCTCAGATAATGAAGCAGTCCAAGCCCGCATGCAGCAAGACTTGGACAACATCCAAGCTTGGGCTGATAAGTGGCAATTAACATTTGCATCAGACAAGTGCCAGGCAATGACCATCTCCAACAAGAGAGAGTCTAACCACCTCCCCTTGACATTCAACGGCATTACCATCACCGAATTCCCTACCATCAACATCCTGGGGGCCTCCATTGACCAGAAACTTAACTGGACCAGCGACATAAATGCCATGGTTACAAGAGCAGGTGAGAGGCTGGGTATTCTGCGGCGAGTGACTCACCTCCTGACTCCCCAAAGCCTTTCCACCATCTACAAGGCACAAGTCAGGAGTGTGATGGAATACTCTCCACTTGCCTGGATGAGTGCAGCTCCAACAACACTCAAGAAGCTCAACACCATCCAGGACAAAGCAGCCTGCTTGATTAACACCCCATCCACCACCCTAAACATTCACTCCCTTCACCACCGGCGCACTGTGGCTGCAGTGTGTACCATCCACAGGATGCACTGCAGCAACTCGCCAAGGCTTCTTCGACAGCACCTCCCAAACCCGCGACCTCTACCACCTAGAAGGACAAGGGCAGCAGCCAAATGGGAACACCTCCTGCACGTTCCCCTCCAAGTCACACACCATCCCGACTTGGAAATATATCGCCGTTCCTTCATCGTCACTGGGTCAAAATCCTGGAACTCCCTTCCTAACAGTACTGTGGGAGAACCTTCACCACACGGACTGCAGCGGTTCAAGAAGGCGGCTCACCACCACCTTCTCAAGGGCAATTAGGGATGGGACATAAATGCTGGTCTTGCCAGCGACACCCACATCCCGTGAACGAATTTTTAAAAAATCGGCGAAAGCAGCAGAAGCGACATGAGGAAACATTTTTTTAACGCAGCGAGTTACACTACCTGAAAGGGCGGTGGAAACAGATTCAGTAGTAACTTTCAAAAGAGAATTGGATAAATATATGAAGGGAAAAAAATTACAGGGCTCTAGGGAAAGAGCAGGGGAGTGGGACTATTTGGATAGCTCTTTCTAAGAGCCGGCACAGATACAATGGGTCGAATGTCCTCCTTTGTTGTACCATACTATGATCAGTAAAAGTGATAATTTTGAGGTGGGATTGTTTGTTATTAAATACCATTTGAAACAATTCTGGGGTTACCCTGTTTCACAATCTCAATTTGGCACAACAGAGTAAGAAGCGCCAGTATGACCAGGAGATTGAGAACTTGGAGCGGCAGCAGAAACAGACGATCGAACGCCTTGAACAGGACCACACGACCCGCCTGCGAGACGAGGCGAAGCGAATCAAAGCTGACCAGGAGAAGGAGCTGTCAAAGTTCCAGAGCATGTTAAAAAATCGCAAAAAGGAGGTAAGAGAGTACACTGGGAGAGAGTATGTCATCTGGGCAAGGAGCAGGGTAAGCTGATACAAAGTCCAGGAGAGGGGGAAGAGATGCTGCTGGTACACAGTACAGGAGCGGGGAGAGGTGCTGCTGGTACACAGTGCAGGGTAGGGGGGATGAGGGGCTAGGAATATAAGAAATAAGAGCAGGAGTAGGCCATACAGCCCCTCGAGCCTGCTCCGCCATTTAATGAAATCATGGCTGATCTACCTCCACTCCATTTTCCCGCCCGATCCCCATATCCCTTGGTTCACTTAGTGTCCAAAAATCTATCAATCTCAGCGTTGAATATACTCAACGACTGAGCATCCACAGTCCTCTGGGGTAGAGAATTCCAAGGATTCACAACCCTCTGAGTGAAGAAATTTATGCTCATCTTGGTCCTAAATGGCCGACACCTTATCTTGAGACTATGACCCCTAGTTCTAGACTCTCCAGCCAGGGGAAACAGCCTCTCAGCATCTACCCTGTCTAGCCTGCTAAGAATTTCATACGTTTCAATGAGATTACCTTTCAATCTTCTAAACTCCAGAGAATATAGGCCGATTGTACACAACCTCTCCTCATAGGACAACCCTTTTGTCCCAGGAATCAGTCTAGTGAACCTTCGTTGCACCGCCTCTGAGGCAACTATATATCCTTCCTTAGATAAGGAGACCAAAACTGTACACAGTACTCCAGGTGTGGTCTCACCAGAGCCCTATATAATAGAAACATAGAAAATAGGAGCAGGAGTAGGCCATTCGGCCCTTCTATCTCAATACCATATTCCCGCTCTCTCCCCATTCCCCTTGATGCCTTCTGTGTCTAGAAATCTATCTAGCTCCTTCTTAAATATATTCAGTGACTTGGCCTCCACAGCCTTCTGTGGTAGAGAATTCCACAGGTTCACCACCCTCTGAGTGAAGAAATTTCTCCTCATCTCAGTCCTAAATGTCTTACCCCCGTATCCTGAGACTGTGACCCCTCGTTCTAGACTCCCCCAGCCAGGGGAAACATCCTCCCTGCATCCAGTCTATCTAGCCCTGTCAGAATTTTATGTTTCATTCTTCTAAACTCGAGTGAATACCTGCCTAGTCGTCCCAATCTTTCCTCATACGACATTCCTGCCATCCCAGGAATCAGTCTGGTGAACCTTCGCTGCACTCCCTCTATGGCAAGTATATCCTTTCTTAGGTAAGGAGACCAAAACAGCACACAATACTCCAGGTGTGGTCTCACCAAGGCCCTGTATAACTGCAGTAAGACATCCTTGCTTCTGTACTCAAATCCACCTGCAATGAAGGCCAACATACCATTTGCCTTCCTAACTGCTTGCTGCACCTGCATGTTTGCTTTCAGTGACTGGTATACAAGGACACCCAGGTCCCTTTGTACATCAACATTTCCTAATCTATCACCATTTAAATAATACTCTGCCTTTCTGTTTTTCCTTCCAAAGTGGATAACTTCACATTTATCCACATTATACTGCATCTGCCATGTATTGGTCCACTCACTCAACTTGTCTAAATCGCCTTGAAGCCTCTTTGCATCCTACTCACAACTCATAATCCCACCTAGTTTTGTATCATCAGCAAACTTGGAAATATTACATTTGGTTCCCTCATCCAAATCATTGATATGTATTGTGACTAGCTGGGGCCCAAACACTGATACCTGTGGTACCACTAGTCGCCACCTGCCACCCGAAAAAGACCCATTTATTCCTACTGTCTGTTTCCTGTCTGTTAACCAATTTTCAATCCATGCCAGTATATTACCCCCAATCCCAAGTGCTTTAATTTTGCACACTAACCTCTTACGTGGGACTTTATCAAAGGCCTTCTGAAAATCCAAATACACTACGTCCACTGGTCCTCCCTTATCTATTTTACCAGTTACATCCTCAAAAAACTCCAGTAGGTTTGTCAAACACGATTTCCCTTTCATAAATCCATGCTGACTTTGTCTAATCTCGTTGATATTTTCTAAGCGTCCTGTTATCACATCCTTTATAATAGACTAGCATTTTCCCTACTACTGATGTCAGGCTAACCGGCCTGTAGTTCCCTGTTTTCTCTCCCTCCTTTTTTAAATAGTGGGGTTACATTTGCCACCCTCCAGTCTGCAGGAACTGATCCATAATCTGTAGAATTATACTATACTTATACTCCAACCTCGTTGCAATAAAGGCTAACATACCATTTGCCTTCCTAATTGCTTGCTGTACCTGTATAATAACTGATTCGTGTACAAAGACACCCAAGTCCCTCTGACTACCAACATTTCTTAGTCTGATTTTCTATTCTTCCTAACAAAGTGGATAATTTCAATTTCCCCACAGTATACTCCATCTGCCACCTTCTCGCCCATTCACTTAACCTGTCTATATCCCTTTGCAGCCTCTTTGTATCCTCCTTGCAGCTTACTTTCCCACCTAGCTTTATGTCGTCAGCAAACTTGGATACATTACACTCGGTCCCCTCATCTAAGATATTGATATATATTGTAAATAGCTGAGGCCCGAGCACTGATCCTTGCAGTACCCCACTAGTTACAACCTGCCAGCCCGAAAATGACCCGTTTATTCCTACTCTCTGTTTTCTGTCCATTAACCAATCTCAATCCATGCTAATATATTACCCCCAATCCCATGAGCCCTAATCATGTGTAACAACCTCTTATGTGGCATCTTATCGAATGCCTTTTGAAAATCCAATATACTACATCCACTGGTTCTCCCTTATCTACCCTGCTAGTGACACCCTCAAATAATTCTAATAGATTTGCCAAACATTATTTCCCTTTCATAAAACAATGTTGACTCTGCCCAATCATATTATGATTTTCTAAGTGCCCTGTTACTACGTCCTTAATAATAGATTCTAGCATTTTCCCTCCTACTGATGTCAAGCAAACTGGCCTATAATTCCCTATTTTCTCTCTCCCTTCTTTCTTGATTAGCGGGATTACATTTGCTGCCTTCCAACATGAGGAGAGATTGAGGAATGGACCTATACTCTCTGGAGTTTAGAAGAATGAGAGGTGATCTCATCGAATCATATAAGATTCTGAGAGGGCTTGACAGGGTAGATGCTGAGAGGCTGTTTCCCCTGGCTGGAGAGTCTAGAACTAGGGGGCATAGACTCAGGACAAGGGGTCAGCCATTTAAGACTGAGGTGAGGAGGAATTTGTTCACTCAGGGAGTTGTGAATCTTTAGAATTCTCTACCCTAGGGGGCTGTGGATGCTCAGAGGGTTGAGTATATTCAAGGCTGAGATCGATAGATTTTTGGAATCTAAGGGAATCAAGGAATATGGGGATCGGGCGGGAAGGTGGAGTTGAGGTAGAAGATCAGCCATGATCTTATTGAATGGCAGATCAAGTTCGAGGGGCCGTATGGCCTATTCCTGCTCCTATTTCTTATGTAATCCACGGGGACCGTTCTAGCATCTAGGGAATTCTGGAAGATCGAAACCAATACACCCACTATCTCTGCAGCCACCTCTTTTAAAACCCTAGGATGTAGATCATCGGATCCAGGGGATTTTAGTCCCATTAATTTCTCCAGTACTTTTTCTTTACTGATCTTAATTACTTTAAGCTGCTCCCTCTCATTAGATCTTTGGTTCCCCACCATTTCCGGTATGTTTTTTGTGTCTTCTACTGTGAAGTCAGATACAAAATATTTGTTTAACCGATTGGAGTGCTCTCATATTATTTGTTGCAGTTGATTCTCTGTAACAGGCCCTGAGTTTCAGTGCCATGTTGCTCCGCACAATGAGGGTAATGCAAAGTACAGGCCTGACGGGATCCTCCAAACATTCACACTAAACTGGAGATTGGGTTGAGAACTGAAACACGTTCCTTCTCTCTTGAGAGTACGAGGGCCAGCAGTATTACAGGGTGAGCTTTACTAAAGCATGTTGCAGTGTTGCCATTTCAAACTGCTTTATATAGTGGAGACATTCAGACTCATAATGTGGCTTTATCCTGGTGTTCGTAGTCTCTCTGTCATGGTCTAACTCTTCACTGTATACTAACCCTGCCAAGTAAAAGGTAATTTCCTGCCTAGATACACTCACCCAATCAGTTACCTATTCTGCACTTCAACTCCTAAAGTCACAATTTATAAATATATAATTCTAATGTAAACAGGACTTTCCAGTTGCTCAGTAACAAACGATGAGCTTTGTGTGGGGCTGAGGGTAGTAGAGTTTCAGGTACCAGAGTAGGAGATACAATCATTTTAAAAATTGTTGTGTCAGTAAAGCCACTGTGTGGTGCAAGGCTAAACCATCTAAATGCAAAGATCTCGGTTTCTGTGTTGGGAGTGGCTCCAATTGGGCAGAGCAATCCTTGGCCACAGTGAGTTAAAATCAGGCTGGGCTCCTGCTCCTCATTGTTATCCAGTGTCCTGCTGGAATATGCAGATGGATGAATGTCACATGAGAAAAGGATGGGGCTTGGCTAGATCCCCCTATGGTTCAGTAGCCTGCTGATACTCAATAAGTTCACACATGAAGAGCGGCCACTTGATCAAGATTCTAGTGAGCTGTTGGTGCACGCAGAACCGTACTGCAACAAGAGTCAGCACCTTCAGGAGAACAGGGCAGATAACAGGAGGAACATGTAAACAGTGAGGAGGATAGTAAAACACTCCAGGAGGATGTGGACAGACTGGTGAAATGGGCAAACACATTGCAGATGAAATTTAGTGTAGAGAAGTGTGAAGTGATTAATTTTGGTAGGAAGAATGAGGAGAGGCAATATAAACTAAATGGTACAGTTTTAAAGGGGGCGCAGGAATAGAGAGACCTAGTGATGTATATATGTAAGTCTTTGAAGGTGGCAGGACAAGTTAAGAAGGCTGTTAAAAAGGCATACGGGATCCTTGCTTATATTAATAGTGGCATAGAGTAAAAAGCATGGAAAACAGAATCATAGAAAATAGGTGCAAGAGTAGGCCACTCGGCCCTTCGGGCCTGTTCCGCCATTCAAAATGATCATGGCTGATCGTCTAACTCAGTACCCTGTTCCTGCTTTTTCCCCATATCCCTTGATCCCTTTAGCATTAAGAAATATATCTATCTCCTTCTTGAATACATCGAATGACTTGGCCTCCACTGCCTTCTGTGGTAGAGAATTCCACAGGTTCACCACTCTCTGAGTGAAGAAATTTCTCCTCATCTCGGTTCTAAATGGCATACCCCGTATCCTGAGACTGTGACCCCTGGTTCTGGACTCCCCAGCCAGCGGGAACATCCTCCCTCATCTAGTCTGTCTAGTCCTGTGATAATTTTATATGTTTCGATGAGATCACCTCTCATTCTTCTAAACTCTAGTGAATATAGGCCTAGTCGACCCAATCTCTCCTCATACGTCAGTCCCGCCAACCCAGGAATCAGTCTGGTAAACCTTCATTGCACTCCCTCCATGGCAAGGATATCCTTCCTCAGATAAGGAGACCAAAACTGCACACAATACTCCAGATGTGGTCTCACCAAGGCCCTGTATAACTGCAGTAAGACATTCCTGCTCCTGTCCTCAAATCCTCAAATGAAGGCCAACGTACCATTTGCCTTCCTAACTGCTTGCTGCACCTGAATGCTCGCTTTCAGCGACTGGTGTACAAGGACACCCAGGTCTCATTGCACCTCCCCTTTTCCCAATCTATCACCGTTCAGATAATAATCTGTCTTTCTGTTTTTACAACCAAAGTGGATAACCTCACATTTATCCACGTTATACTGCATCTGCCATGTTCTTGCCCACTCACCCAACTTGTCTAAATCACATTGGAGCCTCTTTGCATCCTCCTCACAGCTCACATTCCACCCCAGCTTTGTGTCGTCTGCAAACTTGGAAATGTTACATTTAGTTCCCTCATCCAAATCATTGATATATATTGTGAATAGCTGGGGCCCAAGCACTGATCCCTGCGGTACCCCACTAGTCACTGCCTGCCACCCGAAAAATTTATTCCTACTCTCTGTTTCCTGTTTGTCAACCAATTCTCAATCCATGCCAGTGTGTTCCCCCCAATCCCATGTGCTTTAATTTTGCACACAAACCTCTTGTGTGGGACCTTATCAAAAGCCTTCTGAAAATCCAAGTACACACATCCACTGGTTCTCCCCTATCTATTCTACTAGTTACATCCTCAAAAAACGCCAGTAGATTTGTTAAGCATGATTTCCCTTTCATAAACCCATGCTGATTTTGTCCAATCCCGTTAATGCCTTCCAAGTGTTCTGTTATCACATCTTTTATAATCGACTAGCATTTTTCCCACTACTGATGTTAGGCTAACTGGTCTGTAATGGAAGTCATGATAAACCTTTATAAAAACATTGCTTAGGCCCTAGCTGGAATATTGTGTCCAGTTCTGGGCACCACACTTTAGGAAGGGTGTCAGTGCTTTAGAGGGGGTGCTAGAATGGTTCCAGGGTTGAAAGACTTCAGTTATGAGGACAGACTGGAGAAACTGAGCTTGTTCTCCTTAGAGCAGAGAAGGTTAAGGGGAGATTTGATAGACGTGTTCAAAATCATGAAGGGTTTTGATGGAGTAAATAAGGAGAAACTGTTGCCAGTGGCAGAAGACCGCAGATTTAAAGTAATTGGCAAAAGAACCAGAGACAACATTTGGAAAAAATGTTTTACACAGCGAGTTGTTATGATCTGGAATGCACTACCTGTAAGGGTGGAAACAGATAAAATAGTAACTTTCAAAAGGGAATCGGATAAATACTTGAAGGGGCTGGAAATTTTCTGGGCTAAGGGGAAGGAACAGGGGAGTGGGACTAATTGGATAGCTCTTTCAAAGAGCCGGCACAGGCACGATGGGCCGAATGGCCTCCTTCTGTGCTGTATCATTCTATGATTCTATTATGGATCAAGCAACAGAATCCAGTCAGTTTGGAGATTAGCATCTGTGTCAGAGAGTAAAACAACCCAACAGATTTGAGTTCATTATATGTCAGGGTAATAGAATCCAACAATTTGGGGATCAGTACATGTCAGAGTAATAAAATCCAACAGATTGGTACTGTCTGGGTAATGTACAGAGAGCTGTGCATAATATGGATGATTGGTACACACTTGACGTTAGATCATTCAGTAATGTGCATGGTCTGGCTTTACATACAGCTGTGCGCAAACTTAACTTACACTTCTTTCAACTGAACTGGCAGTCTGGTCACTTTGTTGAGATGCTCTTCATTTCCAGTGTCCGAAACTCAGGACTTACAGGAAATCCTCCACTAGCTCCAGGTGAAGTCACACTGCAGATTCTGCTTCGCTCTCGGATCATTGCTGTGCTGATTAGTTTGGAGCCACTTACTATCTGAGCTCTGCCAACAGCCTAGGATCTTTCTCTATGTTGAATCACTGATAACTGTCTTCACTCCTTTGAACTAACCCCAGTCTCTAGTCACTATTTTACACTTTTAATAAATGGGAAGAAATCCACTGACCAGGTGGCCTCCGGCCAACACATCACAGTTGTCAGAAAAGTCTGCCCGGGTCGAGGATGGAAACTGTCCAGCAACGACCGACCTGTCAGTACAGGAAACCATCTGTAACCACCACTGAGTGACCATCTGCTCTTCAATGGCCGGGCGCTTTCCTGGGAGCTCTTTGGCCTTTCTATAATGTGGTCTGTAGGGCAGGTGGCTCCCATGCGACCACCTTTATTCATCTGATATTTTCCTTTTGATTGTCTGTTCCTTTCCTCACTGCAGTGTGAGCTCTGGCTAATGACATGGTGGTGGAGTCTCACTCGGTCAGCTCACGACTAACTTTAACCTCCGCCTCTGCCTATCCTGTCAAACCTCCAAGTTGAATATGGCAACACTGTTACTGGATAGGGACAGAGAGGGGTTCAAAAGCCTGCTGGGGTTAGATTACATACGATCTGATGAAGAAATGTGAATTCTTTTGATGTCTAAAGATTCCACATTGATTGTATGGTCTCTATAATTCTTGAGTACGTTTCGTGGTTTATGGACCACAAGTTCTGGGCAAAATCGTCTTCAAACTGAGACTGGTTAAATGGATGGTGGGATGCTCTGTTGGAAGCATCTAAGCAATCCAGACATCCCCATGAAGCATGGGTGCTTAGATGTAGCAGGTGTGGGTGACTGTCACCTTGGTATGTCTTTCCAGGAACTGGAGTGTCGCATCCAACGCACGGGTCTTGTCCTCCTGTTCTACTTAGCCTGTCTCTTACAGTGTAGGCAGAATGTGGATATGAAGAAGATTGTCTGCATTGCAGAACTCTCTTCATTCTTCAAATGGAAGCATTCTCCACACTCCAGGCTCCCATTCTCCGCGCATCAGCCTCCCATTCTCCACGCGCCAGGCTCCCATTCTCCACGCGCCAGGCTCCCATTCTCCACGCGCCAGGTTCCCATTCTCCACGCGCCACCCTCCCATTCTCCACGCGCCAGGCTCCCATTCTCCACGCGCCAGGCTCCCATTCTCCACGCGCCAGGCTCCCATTCTCCACGCGCCAGGCTCCCATTCTCCACGCGCCACCCTCCCATTCTCCACGCGCCACCCTCCCATTCTCCACGCGCCAGGCTCCCATTCTCCACGCGCCAGGCTCCCATTCTCCACGCGCCAGGCTCCCATTCTCCACGCGCCACCCTCCCATTCTCCACGCGCCACCCTCCCATTCTCCACGCACCAGGCTCCCATTCTCCACGCACCAGCCTCCCATTCTCCACGCACCAGGCTCCCATTCTCCACGCACCAGGCTCCCATTCTCCACGCACCAGGCTCCCATTCTCCACGCGCCAGGCTCCCATTCTCCACGCGCCAGCCTCCCATTCTCCACGCGCCAGCCTCCCATTCTCCACGCACCAGGCTCCCATTCTCCACGCACCAGGCTCCCATTCTCCACGCGCCAGCCTCCCATTCTCCACGCGCCAGCCTCCCATTCTCCACGCGCCAGGCTCCCATTCTCCACGCGCCACCCTCCCATTCTCCACGCGCCACCCTCCCATTCTCCACGCGCCAGGCTCCCATTCTCCACGCACCAGGCTCCCATTCTCCACGCGCCACCCTCCCATTCTCCACGCGCCACCCTCCCATTCTCCACGCGCCAGGCTCCCATTCTCCACGCGCCAGGCTCCCATTCTCCACGCGCCAGGCTCCCATTCTCCACGCGCCACCCTCCCGTTCTCCACGCGCCAGGCTCCCGTTCTCCACGCACCAGCCTCCCGTTCTCCACGCACCAGGTTCCCATTCTCCACGCGCCACCCTCCCATTCTCCACGCGCCACCCTCCCATTCTCCACGCGCCACCCTCCCATTCTCCACGCGCCAGCCTCCCATTCTCCACGCGCCAGGCTCCCATTCTCCACACGCCAGGCTCCCATTCTCCACGCGCCACCCTCCCATTCTCCACGCGCCAGCCTCCCATTCTCCACGCGCCAGCCTCCCATTCTCCACGCGCCAGGCTCCCGTTCTCCACGCACCAGGCTCCCGTTCTCCCCGCGCCAGCCTCCCGTTCTCCACGCGCCAGGCTCCCGTTCTCCACGCACCAGGCTCCCGTTCTCCCCGCACCAGGCTCCCGTTCTCCACGCACCAGGCTCCCGTTCTCCCCGCGCCAGGCTCCCGTTCTCCCCGCGCCAGGCTCCCGTTCTCCCCGCGCCAGGCTCCCGTTCTCCCCGCGCCAGGCTCCCGTTCTCCCCGCGCCAGGCTCCCGTTCTCCCCGCGCCAGGCTCCCGTTCTCCCCGCGCCAGGCTCCCGTTCTCCCCGCGCCAGGCTCCCGTTCTCCCCGCGCCAGGCTCCCGTTCTCCCCGCGCCAGCCTCCCATTCTCCCCGCGCCAGCCTCTCATTCACCCGCGCCAGCCTCCCATTCTCCATGCGCCAGCTTCCCATTCTCCCCGCCCCAGGCTCCCGTTCTCCCCGCCCCAGGCTCCCGTTCTCCCCGCGCCAGCCTCCCGTTCTCCCCGCGCCAGCCTCCCGTTCTCCCCGCGCCAGCCTCCCGTTCTCCCCGCGCCAGCCTCCCGTTCTCCCCGCGCCAGCCTCCCGTTCTCCCCGCGCCAGCCTCCCGTTCTCCCCGCGCCAGCCTCCCGTTCTCCCCGCGCCAGCCTCCCGTTCTCCCCGCGCCAGCCTCCCGTTCTCCCCGCGCCAGCCTCCCGTTCTCCCCGCGCCAGCCTCCCGTTCTCCCCGCGCCAGCCTCCCGTTCTCCCCGCGCCAGCCTCCCGTTCTCCCCGCGCCAGCCTCCCGTTCTCCACGCGCCAGCCTCCCGTTCTCCACGCTCCAGACTCCCGTTCTCCACGCTCCAGACTCCCGTTCTCCACGCTCCAGACTCCCGTTCTCCACGCGCCAGCCTCCCGTTCTCCACGCGCCAGACTCCCGTTCTCCACGCGCCAGCCTCCCGTTCTCCACGCGCCAGCCTCCCGTTCTCCACGCGCCAGCCTCCCGTTCTCCACGCGCCAGCCTCCCGTTCTCCACGCGCCAGCCTCCCGTTCTCCACGCGCCAGCCTCCCGTTCTCCACGCGCCAGCCTCCCGTTCTCCACGCGCCAGCCTCCCGTTCTCCACGCGCCAGCCTCCCGTTCTCCACGCGCCAGCCTCCCGTTCTCCACGCGCCAGCCTCCCGTTCTCCACGCGCCAGCCTCCCGTTCTCCACGCGCCAGCCTCCCGTTCTCCACGCGCCAGCCTCCCGTTCTCCACGCGCCAGCCTCCCGTTCTCCACGCGCCAGCCTCCCGTTCTCCACGCGCCAGCCTCCCGTTCTCCACGCGCCAGCCTCCCGTTCTCCACGCGCCAGCCTCCCGTTCTCCACGCGCCAGCCTCCCGTTCTCCACGCGCCAGCCTCCCGTTCTCCACGCGCCAGCCTCCCGTTCTCCACGCGCCAGCCTCCCGTTCTCCACGCGCCAGCCTCCCGTTCTCCACGCGCCAGCCTCCCGTTCTCCACGCGCCAGCCTCCCGTTCTCCACGCGCCAGCCTCCCGTTCTCCACGCGCCAGCCTCCCGTTCTCCACGCGCCAGCCTCCCGTTCTCCACGCGCCAGCCTCCCGTTCTCCACGCGCCAGCCTCCCGTTCTCCACGCGCCAGCCTCCCGTTCTCCACGCGCCAGCCTCCCGTTCTCCACGCGCCAGCCTCCCGTTCTCCACGCGCCAGCCTCCCGTTCTCCACGCGCCAGCCTCCCGTTCTCCACGCGCCAGCCTCCCGTTCTCCACGCGCCAGCCTCCCGTTCTCCACGCGCCAGCCTCCCGTTCTCCACGCGCCAGCCTCCCGTTCTCCACGCGCCAGCCTCCCGTTCTCCACGCGCCAGCCTCCCGTTCTCCACGCGCCAGCCTCCCGTTCTCCACGCGCCAGCCTCCCGTTCTCCACGCGCCAGCCTCCCGTTCTCCACGCGCCAGCCTCCCGTTCTCCACGCGCCAGCCTCCCGTTCTCCACGCGCCAGCCTCCCGTTCTCCACGCGCCAGCCTCCCGTTCTCCACGCGCCAGCCTCCCGTTCTCCACGCGCCAGCCTCCCGTTCTCCACGCGCCAGCCTCCCGTTCTCCACGCGCCAGCCTCCCGTTCTCCACGCGCCAGCCTCCCGTTCTCCACGCGCCAGCCTCCCGTTCTCCACGCGCCAGCCTCCCGTTCTCCACGCGCCAGCCTCCCGTTCTCCACGCGCCAGCCTCCCGTTCTCCACGCGCCAGCCTCCCGTTCTCCACGCGCCAGCCTCCCGTTCTCCACGCGCCAGCCTCCCGTTCTCCACGCGCCAGCCTCCCGTTCTCCACGCGCCAGCCTCCCGTTCTCCACGCGCCAGCCTCCCGTTCTCCACGCGCCAGCCTCCCGTTCTCCACGCGCCAGCCTCCCGTTCTCCACGCGCCAGCCTCCCGTTCTCCACGCGCCAGCCTCCCGTTCTCCACGCGCCAGCCTCCCGTTCTCCACGCGCCAGCCTCCCGTTCTCCACGCGCCAGCCTCCCGTTCTCCACGCGCCAGCCTCCCGTTCTCCACGCGCCAGCCTCCCGTTCTCCACGCGCCAGCCTCCCGTTCTCCACGCGCCAGCCTCCCGTTCTCCACGCGCCAGCCTCCCGTTCTCCACGCGCCAGCCTCCCGTTCTCCACGCGCCAGCCTCCCGTTCTCCACGCGCCAGCCTCCCGTTCTCCACGCGCCAGCCTCCCGTTCTCCACGCGCCAGCCTCCCGTTCTCCACGCGCCAGCCTCCCGTTCTCCACGCGCCAGCCTCCCGTTCTCCACGCGCCAGCCTCCCGTTCTCCACGCGCCAGCCTCCCGTTCTCCACGCGCCAGCCTCCCGTTCTCCACGCGCCAGCCTCCCGTTCTCCACGCGCCAGCCTCCCGTTCTCCACGCGCCAGCCTCCCGTTCTCCACGCGCCAGCCTCCCGTTCTCCACGCGCCAGCCTCCCGTTCTCCACGCGCCAGCCTCCCGTTCTCCACGCGCCAGCCTCCCGTTCTCCACGCGCCAGCCTCCCGTTCTCCACGCGCCAGCCTCCCGTTCTCCACGCGCCAGCCTCCCGTTCTCCACGCGCCAGCCTCCCGTTCTCCACGCGCCAGCCTCCCGTTCTC
This sequence comes from Heptranchias perlo, assembly GCF_035084215.1. Lineage (NCBI taxonomy): Eukaryota > Metazoa > Chordata > Chondrichthyes > Hexanchiformes > Hexanchidae > Heptranchias > Heptranchias perlo. Next base: position 1,651,646 of record NC_090345.1, on the reverse strand, counting down.
CACGCGCCAGCCTCCCGTTCTCCACGCGCCAGCCTCCCGTTCTCCACGCGCCAGCCTCCCGTTCTCCACGCGCCAGCCTCCCGTTCTCCACGCGCCAGCCTCCCGTTCTCCACGCGCCAGCCTCCCGTTCTCCACGCGCCAGCCTCCCGTTCTCCACGCGCCAGCCTCCCGTTCTCCACGCGCCAGCCTCCCGTTCTCCACGCGCCAGCCTCCCGTTCTCCACGCGCCAGCCTCCCGTTCTCCACGCGCCAGCCTCCCGTTCTCCACGCGCCAGCCTCCCGTTCTCCACGCGCCAGCCTCCCGTTCTCCACGCGCCAGCCTCCCGTTCTCCACGCGCCAGCCTCCCGTTCTCCACGCGCCAGCCTCCCGTTCTCCACGCGCCAGCCTCCCGTTCTCCACGCGCCAGCCTCCCGTTCTCCACGCGCCAGCCTCCCGTTCTCCACGCGCCAGCCTCCCGTTCTCCACGCGCCAGCCTCCCGTTCTCCACGCGCCAGCCTCCCGTTCTCCACGCGCCAGCCTCCCGTTCTCCACGCGCCAGCCTCCCGTTCTCCACGCGCCAGCCTCCCGTTCTCCACGCGCCAGCCTCCCGTTCTCCACGCGCCAGCCTCCCGTTCTCCACGCGCCAGCCTCCCGTTCTCCACGCGCCAGCCTCCCGTTCTCCACGCGCCAGCCTCCCGTTCTCCACGCGCCAGCCTCCCGTTCTCCACGCGCCAGCCTCCCGTTCTCCACGCGCCAGCCTCCCGTTCTCCACGCGCCAGCCTCCCGTTCTCCACGCGCCAGCCTCCCGTTCTCCACGCGCCAGCCTCCCGTTCTCCACGCGCCAGCCTCCCGTTCTCCACGCGCCAGCCTCCCGTTCTCCACGCGCCAGCCTCCCGTTCTCCACGCGCCAGCCTCCCGTTCTCCACGCGCCAGCCTCCCGTTCTCCACGCGCCAGCCTCCCGTTCTCCACGCGCCAGCCTCCCGTTCTCCACGCGCCAGCCTCCCGTTCTCCACGCGCCAGCCTCCCGTTCTCCACGCGCCAGCCTCCCGTTCTCCACGCGCCAGCCTCCCGTTCTCCACGCGCCAGCCTCCCGTTCTCCACGCGCCAGCCTCCCGTTCTCCACGCGCCAGCCTCCCGTTCTCCACGCGCCAGCCTCCCGTTCTCCACGCGCCAGCCTCCCGTTCTCCACGCGCCAGCCTCCCGTTCTCCACGCGCCAGCCTCCCGTTCTCCACGCGCCAGCCTCCCGTTCTCCACGCGCCAGCCTCCCGTTCTCCACGCGCCAGCCTCCCGTTCTCCACGCGCCAGCCTCCCGTTCTCCACGCGCCAGCCTCCCGTTCTCCACGCGCCAGCCTCCCGTTCTCCACGCGCCAGCCTCCCGTTCTCCACGCGCCAGCCTCCCGTTCTCCACGCGCCAGCCTCCCGTTCTCCACGCGCCAGCCTCCCGTTCTCCACGCGCCAGCCTCCCGTTCTCCACGCGCCAGCCTCCCGTTCTCCACGCGCCAGCCTCCCGTTCTCCACGCGCCAGCCTCCCGTTCTCCACGCGCCAGCCTCCCGTTCTCCACGCGCCAGCCTCCCGTTCTCCACGCGCCAGCCTCCCGTTCTCCACGCGCCAGCCTCCCGTTCTCCACGCGCCAGCCTCCCGTTCTCCACGCGCCAGCCTCCCGTTCTCCACGCGCCAGCCTCCCGTTCTCCACGCGCCAGCCTCCCGTTCTCCACGCGCCAGCCTCCCGTTCTCCACGCGCCAGCCTCCCGTTCTCCACGCGCCAGCCTCCCGTTCTCCACGCGCCAGCCTCCCGTTCTCCACGCGCCAGCCTCCCGTTCTCCACGCGCCAGCCTCCCGTTCTCCACGCGCCAGCCTCCCGTTCTCCACGCGCCAGCCTCCCGTTCTCCACGCGCCAGCCTCCCGTTCTCCACGCGCCAGCCTCCCGTTCTCCACGCGCCAGCCTCCCGTTCTCCACGCGCCAGCCTCCCGTTCTCCACGCGCCAGCCTCCCGTTCTCCACGCGCCAGCCTCCCGTTCTCCACGCGCCAGCCTCCCGTTCTCCACGCGCCAGCCTCCCGTTCTCCACGCGCCAGCCTCCCGTTCTCCACGCGCCAGCCTCCCGTTCTCCACGCGCCAGCCTCCCGTTCTCCACGCGCCAGCCTCCCGTTCTCCACGCGCCAGCCTCCCGTTCTCCACGCGCCAGCCTCCCGTTCTCCACGCGCCAGCCTCCCGTTCTCCACGCGCCAGCCTCCCGTTCTCCACGCGCCAGCCTCCCGTTCTCCACGCGCCAGCCTCCCGTTCTCCACGCGCCAGCCTCCCGTTCTCCACGCGCCAGCCTCCCGTTCTCCACGCGCCAGCCTCCCGTTCTCCACGCGCCAGCCTCCCGTTCTCCACGCGCCAGCCTCCCGTTCTCCACGCGCCAGCCTCCCGTTCTCCACGCGCCAGCCTCCCGTTCTCCACGCGCCAGCCTCCCGTTCTCCACGCGCCAGGCTCCCGTTCTCCACGCGCCAGGCTCCCGTTCTCCACGCGCCAGGCTCCCGTTCTCCACGCTCCAGGCTCCCGTTCTCCACGCACCAGGCTCCCGTTCTCCACGCTCCAGGCTCCCGTTCTCCACGCTCCAGGCTCCCGTTCTCCACGCACCAGGCTCCCGTTCTCCACGCACCAGGCTCCCGTTCTCCACGCACCAGGCTCCCGTTCTCCACGCACCAGGCTCCCGTTCTCCACGCTCCAGGCTCCCGTTCTCCACGCACCAGGCTCCCGTTCTCCACGCACCAGGCTCCCGTTCTCCACGCACCAGGCTCCCTTTCTCCACGCACCAGGCTCCCGTTCTCCACGCACCAGGCTCCCGTTCTCCACGCACCAGGCTCCCGTTCTCCACGCACCAGGCTCCCTTTTTCCACGCACCAGCCTCCCATTCTCCACGCACCAGCCTCCCATTCTCCACGCACCAGCCTCCCATTCTCCGTACTCCAGGCTCCCATTCTCCACGCACCAGCCTCCCATTCTCCGTACTCCAGCCTCCCGTTCTCCACGCGCCAGCCTCCCGTTCTCCACGCGCCAGCCTCCCGTTCTCCACGCTCCAGCCTCCCGTTCTCCACGCTCCAGCCTCCCGTTCTCCACGCTCCAGCCTCCCGTTCTCCACACTCCATCCTCCCGTTCTCCACACTCCAGCCTCCCGTTCTCCACACTCCAGCCTCCCGTTCTCCACACTCCAGCCTCCCGTTCTCCACACTCCAGCCTCCCGTTCTCCACACTCCAGCCTCCCGTTCTCCACACTCCAGCCTCCCGTTCTCCACACTCCAGCCTCCCGTTCTCCACACTCCAGCCTCCCGTTCTCCACACTCCAGCCTCCCGTTCTCCACACTCCAGCCTCCCGTTCTCCACACTCCAGCCTCCCGTTCTCCACACTCCAGCCTCCCGTTCTCCACGCACCAGGCTCCCGTTCTCCACGCACCAGGCTCCCGTTCTCCCCGCACCAGGCTCCCGTTCTCCACGCACCAGGCTCCCGTTCTCCACGCACCAGCCTCCCGTTCTCCACGCACCAGCCTCCCATTCTCCACGCACCAGGCTCCCATTCTCCACGCACCAGGCTCCCATTCTCCACGCACCAGGCTCCCATTCTCCACGCACCAGGCTCCCATTCTCCACGCACCAGGCTCCCATTCTCCACGCACCAGGCTCCCATTCTCCACGCACCAGGCTCCCATTCTCCACGCTCCAGGCTCCCATTCTCCACGCTCCAGGCTCCCATTCTCCCCGCACCAGGCTCCCATTCTCCACGCACCAGGCTCCCGTTCTCCACACTCCAGGCTCCCATTCTCCCCGCACCAGGCTCCCATTCTCCACGCACCAGCCTCCCATTCTCCACGCACCAGGCTCCCATTCTCCACGCACCAGGCTCCCGTTCTCCCCGCACCAGGCTCCCGTTCTCCCCGCACCAGGCTCCCGTTCTCCCCGCACCAGGCTCCCGTTCTCCACGCACCAGGCTCCCGTTCTCCACGCTCCAGGCTCCCATTCTCCACGCACCAGGCTCCCATTCTCCACGCACCAGGCTCCCATTCTCCACGCTCCAGGCTCCCATTCTCCACGCACCAGGCTCCCATTCTCCACGCACCAGGCTCCCATTCTCCACGCACCAGCCTCCCATTCTCCACGCACCAGGCTCCCATTCTCCACGCACCAGGCTCCCATTCTCCACGCACCAGCCTCCCATTCTCCACGCACCAGGCTCCCATTCTCCACGCACCAGGCTCCCATTCTCCACGCACCAGGCTCCCATTCTCCACGCACCAGGCTCCCATTCTCCACGCACCAGGCTCCCATTCTCCACGCACCAGGCTCCCATTCTCCACGCACCAGGCTCCCATTCTCCACGCACCAGGCTCCCATTCTCCACGCACCAGGCTCCCATTCTCCACGCACCAGGCTCCCATTCTCCACGCACCAGGCTCCCATTCTCCACGCACCAGGCTCCCATTCTCCACGCACCAGGCTCCCATTCTCCACGCACCAGGCTCCCATTCTCCACGCACCAGGCTCCCATTCTCCACGCACCAGGCTCCCATTCTCCACGCACCAGGCTCCCATTCTCCACGCACCAGGCTCCCATTCTCCACGCACCAGGCTCCCATTCTCCACGCACCAGGCTCCCATTCTCCACGCACCAGGCTCCCATTCTCCACGCACCAGCCTCCCATTCTCCACGTACCAGCCTCCCGTTCTCCACGCACCAGGCTCCCATTCTCCACGTACCAGCCTCCCATTCTCCACGTACCAGCCTCCCGTTCTCCACGTACCAGCCTCCCGTTCTCCACGCACCAGGCTCCCGTTCTCCACGCACCAGGCTCCCGTTCTCCACGCACCAGGCTCCCATTCTCCCCGCACCAGGCTCCCATTCTCCACGCACCAGGCTCCCATTCTCCACGCGCCAGGCTCCCATTCTCCACGCGCCAGGCTCCCATTCTCCACGCTCCAGGCTCCCATTCTCCACGCACCAGGCTCCCATTCTCCACGCACCAGGCTCCCATTCTCCACGCTCCAGGCTCCCATTCTCCACGCACCAGCCTCCCGTTCTCCACGCACCAGGCTCCCGTTCTCCACGCACCAGGCTCCCGTTCTCCACGCACCAGGCTCCCACTCTGCCCTCCTCTCTGTCCATTGCTCGGAACTGGATTTAATTCAGTGTCCCCACTTCCTTTTCCTCTTCAGTGAGCAGGTGAAAATGAGCTGTGACTATTGAGGTCACAATGAGGGAATGCAAATAGCTCAGACCAGGAAAAATATGTGAGTCCTCCCCTCACATGTGCCATGCACCTCTGGTCACCCAGAGAGGGCATGGAGAGGGACATTGACTCTAACCTGTCCTTTATACTGAGGAAGTAAGAAGGTGCCACTGACATAAGAAATGTCTAACAGAGATGTTTTCCCTCCTGATTTTCCTCGTGTGGAACTGTGCCATTCTGGCTAGTGTCCTGTGTGCGAAGGTTGTCTGTATTTGAATAATGAAGACCCCACTGGGTAGGTAATCTTCGCGTCCTTCTGAAAGCAGGTGCTCTGATTCCTTTGGGCCAAGCTGTTTTTATCTCCACACTTCAGTGTCTCGTGTCTCCAGACAGACTGTTGTGGTTGGAAGCACTGATGGGTCCAAGAGCTGCAGTTTTTTCCACAGTGCCACTCCCTATTCAGCCACTAGGAGGCACAGCAGCCGGAGGGGTCCAATTCATCCACCACTGAAGGGTTTTGGAACGACGAAGCCTACTGCCTGGTAGCCATTTGAACACGCTGGGACATGGGCTGGGACTTGCATGTCACTGGGCTTGGGGGTTGACGAGGGGACTTTTTCAGGGACTGGTGACTGTTTGATTTACTGTGAAAAGGTTAAGATTCCTCAGACATGTCAGAATGGGGTGAGGATTTCAGTCCCAGTAGCCCCAGCCTTCCTGTTGATCACAGAATTGTTTCAAAGAACACTCCTTCTCTAGCCCTGTACTGCTGGTTGGAAACAGTTCTATTTCTGCAGGTCAAACTTGTATGGGTTGGGTCCCTGATATAATGAAGTTATGTTGCATTGTTTTGTTGTTCAGTGGAAGACTGGTACCAGAGGCAGGTATAGTATCTGTACTGCCCATGTCCATTGTAAGATTGGGTAGTACTGAGCATCAGAGTTTGATCTTCACAGCTGGTCACAGCAGCAGTGTGTGCCCAGTGTGTGCAGGAGGAGCGGCCCAGCTCTGGTACCAGGCCGTCACTGCTTTATTTTTGTTATTACTGTTAATGTTTTATAGATTGTATTTGTTGCTAATTTCACTTTAAATTATGTGCATTTTGCCGACTGGGGTCTCCCTGATGCGTGGTGTGGTGGTGGTGCTGGTGTGTCTGAGTGGCAGGTGGTGATTCCAGGTCTTTCTTCCACTGGAATTTCTTTCTCCAAGAACTGAGGCAGCCGAGTTGCTTGGTGTGATTATCAAAATAGAGGGATAGGCTCCTATAAAAGCAGTGTTCAGTGGGATTAAATTCTAACAAAAGAAAGTAAGAGATGACAATAGCATCATTTACATTGACAGCCGCTCCAAGTGTTGGAAAATTCCTGTTGTGTTGAAGAGCATGTCTGCTACTTCATACTTCTAGCATGTTTCAGTCTATTGTGCTGGGATCACTGGGGTGCGGGGAAGAGACGGGCAGAACCAGTGCCCTCCCTCTTGCCTCATATCGGCCTATCCTGGTGTGCTGCTAACGATGGTTGTGGAGAAGGTCCCAGCCCAATCTGTCCCACCTTCTCTGCTGAAAGAGAAGTAAAAGAGGGCAGGGCTGGGCAGGGGAACACACAAACCGACTTTGAAGGTTCAATGTGGAATGTAGCAGCTCTCTGCAGTCACCTGAGAGCCTCGGCCACACCAGATCATGCAAGTCCCAGCAGAATAATGGGATCTCCTACAACACCATAGATTGGATTGCCCTACATACTGAGGGTATTAGCTTGTAATCTTTTGAGGCATTCTCTTGCTGTGTGTTGTAAATTTTGCAGCCCTTGTACAGTTAACCAGGTTATCCACCAAGCAACTGCAGCATCTGCCTCAGGCTTATCCTGGAGCAGCCTCTTCATCTGCAGTGAGGAACAATTCTGCTTGTACAGCTGTTCCTGCACAAATCCTACTTCTTAACTTTGTAACTGGCTGTCTTCTTAGTTCTGCTAACCCCGGTGTAGTGTTCACCCTCCTACATTTAAGTAACTGAAGGCAGCAAGAGCTATCAGTCAGAAAGAGGCATCTAACTGCAAATAGGAAGGGTCTAGTCACCAAGTAGCTGTCGACATCTTCCTTTGACATTTATAGTTTTGACTTTTAACCCAATTTTATATCTTGCCCCTCCCATTAGCTTCTTCTTTGTCCCATGGCCATTGCTCTAAGGCAAGAGCTGGATCTGTTATTGGAACAATCCCTAGGTGTAGGTGTAGGACATTCACCTGAGGAAGGAGGAAGCCTCCGAAAGCTTGTGGATTTTAAAATAAAATTGTTGGACTATAACTTGGTGTTGTAAAATTGTTTACAATTGTCAACCCCAGTCCATCACCGGCATCTCCACATCATAGGTGTAGGAGGGCAGGTGTTGGAAATGGGAACCTGTGCTTTGTGCATTTTGCAGTAGAGCTTTGCCCGGTGTTGCTTGGTGGCTGATTGGCCTTGGGTAGTGAAAGAACTGAATACTAAGCTCGTTATACCCTGCAGCACCTTCACCAGTCAGTGGAGAAGCCCCATCGCCCTTTAGATTCACAACATTGTGTCAGGCCGGAGGACTTTCAGCCTCGAGCGTTTAATTCCAATCTACCCAGTCAGGTGTGGTTTTCACACAGTGGCCGGTTGAGTCGCTGCAGATTATAACATGCTGCTCTCTATAACTTTATAGTCTAAACACATCCTTTTAATATGTGAGTTCTGAGAGTTATATATTGTGCAAGTAATACCTATTTACTTCCAACATTAAAATATACTATTAGATAACCTGCTCTGTAACACATCATAGTGTCGGCCTTGGCTCAGTGGGTAGCACTCTCACCTCTGAGTCAGAAGGTCATGGGTTCAAGCCGCACTCCAGAGACTTGAGCACATAATCCAGGCTGAGGGAGTGCTGCATTGTTAGAGACGGCGTCTTTCAGCTAAGGCATTAAGTTGAGACCCCGTCTGGTCTAAGAGATCCCATGGCACCATTGGAAGAAGATCAGAGCGTTCTCTGGGTGTTCTGGCCAACATTTCTCCCTCAACCAACATCACTAAAATAGATTAACTCGTCATTAATCTTATTACTGTGTGGGATCTTACTCTGTGCAGAATGGCGACTGCATTTCCCTACAATACATTCAGTGCATTTCAGAGTAATTCATTGTATGTGAAGTGTTTTGAGATGTTCCAGATCTCTCTTTCTATAATTATCAGAGTTGATTTGTAAAGATGATTCCCCAGATGTAGCACATCTGCCAATAGCTTTTCAGAGCTCACATATTAAAAGTCTGCTAAACTGCAAGGCCTTTTTACTCACAGCCTTTACAAAGAATTCTGAAACTCTAGCACGTCATGGCTTGGGACTGTCGATGATGATACTAACCCATAACCCTGTACTAAACAACGGGGCTGGCCTGTTTGACCCAGCCTGGCCTGTGACCTTTACTGCTGATTGCTTCCTGTGTAAAAGGAATGTACTTGCCCCAACCCTCTGCATGCTTGTAGGTTAAAAATGAAGTGGATAAACTCCCCAGAGAGCAGAGAAAAGAGCAAATGAAACGAATCCGACAGGAGCTTTCGCAGTCCCTGCATGTTCAGGTAACTAGCAGCTGGCATTACTCATTAACTGTGCCACTTCCCTTACTGACAAGCACATCTGTCTGAACAGAAATATCCTCTGAAGCCAATATAAACTTTATAACCAGTCACTGTCCAGCATTATGTCACTGCATGTCTCACAGTTAAAATAATTTCTACAATACTTGGATGTAGATATATGCACCAGGTAGCTCTGTGGATAAGTGTATTCCTGGTCTGTGCTGAGTTACATGACCATGGCCAGGTTGATGGTAGGGATGGTACAATTGATCTCAGCCTTCTTGGCTTGGAAGAGGTGAAACCAGCCAGGGTTCCTGCTCCTGGTCACTATCCAGTGGCTCTGCATGAAGTGCATGTGTGTGGATACTGGATGAGGACAGGTGCAAGCTTGGTTGTGATGCCCTTGTGGTCGAATAGCCTGTTGCTAGTAACAGCTTACGCATGAAGAATAGCCACTTGTATGAGGTCCCAGAGGGTCCCGCACTTCCGTGGAAACCATACCTAATCACCTCCAGGATAGGAGGTGAGAACATTGTGTTGGGAATGGGGTGGAGGAGAAGAGCCAGATGTCTAAGGTAAATGCACTGAAATCAGTGTCTAACTGTACTGGGGCCACTTCAACAAAGACAGGACTTAAACCATCATGTGCTTTCAGTGAAACTGTCAGGGCACAGGGCAACAGCAGATCTCTGAGCTGACAAAATGACGAGGCGGGGGAGAAGCGGAGGGTCTCCTTCACTGCCCCCCGACTCTCCAAAGCTTCTTGTTTTATAGTTGGAAAGAGAATGACAAATTTAGTTCCACCCCGTGATTGAGTGTGTGGATGAGTCTGTGTGGCTGCAGGTTAGTTACATTATGTCAGCCAATAGTTTAACACATACGGCTGAGTTAGCCCATACTGTACAGAGTGTAAAGGGTGATTGTTACTTTGGGGTGCAACAAAGGAAAAGGATGTGTGCTTTGCTACAGAAAATGTTTATACTGCTGCAGATGTGGAGTTACGATCTTTCGACTAATCCAGAACCAGACCGATAGCGAGTGTGGCAATGGATGAATGATAGTAATGTGGTTTGAGGAGAACAACAACAATAAGTTCATTTATATAGCACCTTTAACGTAGTAAAACGTCCCAAGTTGCTTCACAGGAGCGTTATCAAACAAAATTTGACGCCGAGCCACATAAGGAGATATTAGGACAGGTGACCAAAAGCTTGGTCAAAGAGGCAGGTTTTAAGGAGCGTCTTCAAGGAGGAGAGAGAGGTGGAGAGGTTTAGGGAGGGAATTCCAGAGCTTAGGGCCCAGGCAGCTGAAGGCATGGCCGCCAATAGTGGAGCGATTAAAATCAGGGATGCGCAAGAGGCAAGAATTGGAGGAGCGCAGAGATCTCGGAGGGTTGTAGGGCTGGAGGAGGTTACAGAGATAGGGAGGGGCGAGGCCATGGAGGGATTTGAAAACAAGGATGAGAATTTTAAAATCAAGGCACACCCGGACCGGGAGCCAATGTAGGTCATCGAGCATAGAGGTGATGGGAGAACGGGACTTGGTGCGAGTTAGGATACGGGGCAGCAAAGTTTTGAATGTGCTCAAGTTTATGGAGGGTGGAAGATGGGAGGCCGGCCAGGAGAGCATTGTAATAGTCCAGTCTGGAGGTAACAAAGGCATGGATGAGGGTTTCAGCAGCAGATGAGCTGAGGCGGGGGCGGAGATGGGTGATGTTACGGAGGTGGAAGTAGGCAGTCTTGGTGATGGAACAGATATGTGGTCAGAAGCTCATCTCAGGGTCAAATAGGACGCCGAGGTTGCGAACGGTCTGGTTCAGCCTCAGACAGTGGCCAGGGAGAGGGATGGAGTCGGTGGCTGGGGAACGGAGTTTGCGGTGGACACCAAAGACAATGGCTTCGGTCTTCCCAATATTTAGTCGGAGGAAATTTTTGCTCATCCAGTACTGGATGTCGGACAAGCAATGTGATAAATGAGAGACGGTGGAGGGATCGAGGGAGCTGGTGATGAGGTAGAGCTGGGTGTCCTCAGCGTACATGTGGAACCTAACTTGTTTTCGGATGATGTCGCCGAGGGTCAGCATGTAGAGGAGGAATAGGAGGGGGCCAAGGATAGATCCTTGGGGGAATCCAGAGGTAACAGTGCGGGAGCGGGAAGAGAAGCCATTGCAGGAGATTCTCTGGCTGCGACTGGATGGATAAGAATGGAACCAGGCGAGTGCAGTCCCTCCCAGCTAGATGACGGAGGAGAGGCGTTGGAGGAGGATGGTGTGGTCACCCATGTCAAAGGCTGCAGACAGGTGGAGAAGGATGAGGAGGGATAGTTTACCATCGTCACAGTCACATAGGATGTCATTTGTGATTTTAAAAAGGGCCATTTCAGTACTGTGGAGGGACGGAAACCTGATTGGAGGGATTCAAACATGGAGTTGCGGGAAAGATGGGCATGGATTTGGGAGGCGACAACACGTTGAAGGACTTTGGAGAGGAAAGGGAGGGTGGAGATGGGGTAGTAGTTTTCAGGGACAGAGAGGTGGAGGGTGGGTTTTTTGAGGAGGAGGGAGATGATGGCAGATTTGAAGGGGAGGGGGGCAGTACCTGAGGAGAGGGAACCGTTAACAATATCAGCTAACATGGGGGCCAGGAAGGGAAGTTGGGTGCTCAGCAGTTTAATGGGAATAGGATCGAGGGAGTAGGAGGTAGGTCTTGTGGTCAAGATGAGTTCTGACAGGGCACGAGGGGAGATAGGAGAGAAACTAGAGAAAGATGCGAGTTCAGGGCTAGGGCAGGGGGGAACCGTAGGGGAAGTTTGTTTTGGTGGGCTAGGGGAAGGAGGTGAAGCAGCAGAGGCAGCTGAATGAATGCTCTCAATCTTAGTGGCAAAAAAGTCCACGAGCTCCTCGCAATTGTTGTTGGAGGTGAGGATGGAGTGGGCTGGGAGAGGGGTTTAAGAAGACGGTTTGTAGTGGGGAAGAGAAGCCGGGGGGGTTATCTTTGCATTCAAGGATGATCCTGGAATAGTGAGCAGTTTTGGCAGAGGAGAGTGGGACCCGATAGTGCTTTATATGATCCAGCCAGATCTGGTGATGAATGGCTAAACCAGTTGTCCACCATAAATGTTCAAGTCTCCGTCCCTTGGATTTAAGGGAGTGGAGATGAGGGCCATACCAGACGGAACGACCAGGGTGGGAGAGAGTAATGGTTGTAATGGGGACAAGGGCATCAAAGGTGGAGGTGAGGGTGTGATTGAGCAGATTGGTAGCTGCAGAAATGTAGTGGTGAATGGAGGGCCAAAGGAGAGACAGTCAATGTAGCCACTTGGTACACATTAAATTTACTGCCTAACAAGAGCTTTATGCCCCATGATAAATCTACCTAACTGAGAAGCGGATTTGTGTAGCATTCTCTGTTTGCTATTTTAACATATTTATGAATCTGTTTGCTCTAAATGGTTCAGTAAATGTGCTAAAACAGCACGCAGGAATTTATCTGAGAGTGATTTGAGCCTTTCTGGGGACAGGGCAGGGAAGTTTCCCCTATGGCTTAATGGCAACAGTGGCAGAGAAAACTAGTGGGAAACTTTTTCTTCCATTTCTGTGCCACTCTGTTTTCCACCCAACAACAGGTGAAATTAGTAAGTAGATTTGTTTGCTGTAGCTTGTTAATACCGTGTTAGTGAGCTTTCACTGAAACATATGGCAGGTTTCCACTGAGGATATTAAAATAACCAGCAGTAAGTTCAGAGATTGATTACACACAAAAATCACCTACTTTGGTTCTAACAAAGATCCACAAACCAGCCTTTCAAAGTCCATGTGAGTGAAGCAGGCTGTATGAATGTGTCATAGAGTCATAGAGTTATACAGCACGGATAGAGGCCCTTCGGCCCATCGTGTCCGCGCCGGCCATCAGCCCTGTCTACTCTAATCCCATATTCCAGCATTTGGTCCGTAGCCTTGTATGCTATGGCATTTCAAGTGCTCATCCAAATGCTTCTTGAATGTTGTGAGGGTTCCTGCCTCCACAACCCTTTCAGACAGTGAGTTCCAGACTCCAACCACCCTCTGGGTGAAAAAGTTCTTTCTCAAATCCCCTCTAAACCTCCCGCCTTTTACCTTGAATCTATGTCCCCTTGTTATAGAACCCTCAACGAAGGGAAAAAGCTCCTTAGTATCCATCCTATCTGTGCCCCTCATAATTTTGTACACCTCAATCATGTCCCCCCTCAGCCTCCTCTGCTCCAAGGAAAACAAACCCAATCTTCCCAGTCTCTCTTCATAGCTGAAGCGCTCCAGCCCTGGTAACATCCTGGTGAATCTCCTCTGCACCCTCTCCAAAGCGATCACATCCTTCCTGTAGTGTGGCGACCAGAACTGCACACAGTACTCCAGCTGTGGCCTAACCAGTGTTTTATACAGCTCCATCATAACCTCCTTGCTCTTATATTCTATGCCTCGGCTAATAAGAACATAAGAACATAAGAAATTGGAGCAGGAGTAGGCCAATCGGCCCCTCGAGCCTGCTCCGCCATTCAATAAGATCATGGCTGATCTGATCCCAACCACAAATCTAAAGAACACAAGAAGTCGGAGCAGGACCCGGCCATGCTCCGACTTCTTGTGTTCTTTAAAGGCAAGTATCCCATATGCCTTCTTTACCACCTTATCTACCTGTTCCGCCGCCTTCAGGGATCTGTGAACTTGCACACCAAGATCCCTCTGACCCTCTGTCTTGCCTAGGGTCCTCCCATTCATTGTGTATTCCCTTGCCTTGTTAGTCCCTCCATGTTTAATTTCCTCCATCTTCCTGTAACATGGCTGATAAAACAACTTGAGAGGCACAGAATGAGCACCATTTCAGATATGTTCTGATTGGTCAGGTCTTTTCCAGTGAAGCAAACTAAATCCAATGGAACAATCTTTCTCAGTGGAAGCGGAGGGATTTGCGTTTCTATTCAAAAATGGATTCTTGTAATCACGGCACACATGGGGCTAAAATTGGTTACTGCTAGCTCTTTCTGCAAGCTACAGAGAATATATGTTATGTCTGGTATGTCAAAGTCATGATATGTGGACCAATTGCTGCCTTTGGCCTTGTATGGGGATTTATCTCATGCATCATTCAATGGGTCAAGCAATTCCATTCAATTACAAGCATCCTTTAGGCCTTGATTACAGTACACTTCTGTTTGGTAGCTGTTTTTGTGTGGGCAAATGCTGTTTGAATCCTGTGAATGTAGTTTTAATGTTCTCTGCTTTGCAGTATCTTCAAAGGAATTGCTGTATTTTGGACAGTTTTGCACAAAGACAGCAATCGGTCTGAAGCCAGCAGTGGTGCAAGGCTAGTCAGAGCATTCCATGGTAGGGCGTAGGCACGTAGAGTCGGAGCACTCCATGGTAGGGCGTAGGCATATAGGAGTCGGAGCACTACATGGTAGGGCGTAGGCATATAGGAGTCGGAGCATTCCATGGTAGGGCATAGGCACGTAGAGTCGGAGCACTCCATGGTAGGGCATAGGGAGATAAGAGTCAGAGCACTCCATGGTATGGCGTAGGCATATAGGAGTCGGAGCACTCCATGGTAGGGCGTAGGCATATAGGAATCGGAGCACTCCATGGTAGGGCGTAGGGAGATAAGAGTCAGAGCACTCCATGGTAGGGCATAGGCACGTAGTCGGAGCACTCCATGGTAGGGCGTAGGGAGATAAGAGTCAGAGCACTCCATGGTAGGGCATAGGGAGATAAGAGTCAGAGCACTCCATGGTAGGGCATAGGCATATAGGAGTCGGAGCACTCCATGGTAGGGCGTAGGCATATAGGAGTCGGAGCACTCCATGGTAGGGCGTAGGCATATAGGAGTCGGAGCACTCCATGGTAGGGCGTAGGGAGATAAGAGTCAGAGCACTCCATGGTAGGGCATAGGCACGTAGTCGGAGCACTCCATGGTAGGGCGTAGGCACGTAGTCGGAGCACTCTATGGTAGGGCGTAGGGAGATAAGAATCAGAGCACTCCATGGTAGGGCATAGGCACGTAGTCGGAGCACTCCATGGTAGGGCGTAGGGAGATAAGAGTCAGAGCACTCCATGGTAGGGCGTAGGCACCTGGAACTAAAGGACCCGTGTCTCATGAGTCAGTTTTATGTTGAGAGTTGGCACAGGGAAGTGTCTTTATGTTTTGATTCCAAGAATAGTGATGTCTGTATTTCCCGTAAACCTACTGTTTGTGTTCAGTACTATCATTTGCTTGTTTAGTGTTCAAAAAATTTGTTTACTTTTCTTCCACTTACTGAAGGTCACGTGACAGTACGAGATATATTCCAGTACGTCAGAGTACAGTGATGATGATGGAAGGGAAACGGTGGGGGAGGGTGGATGGGGAACGCGGAGGGGGAACGGGGAGAGGGTGGAGGGGGAACGGGTGGAGGGGGGAACGGGGAGGGGGTGGAGGGGGAAACGGGGAGAGGGTGGAGGGGGAAACGGGGAGAGGGTGGAGGGGGAAACGGGGAGAGGGTGGAGGGGGAAACGGGGAGAGGGTGGAGGGGGAAACGGGGAGAGGGTGGAGGGGGAAACGGGGAGAGGGTGGAGGGGGAAACGGGGAGAGGGTGGAGGGGGAAACGGGGAGAGGGTGGAGGGGGAAACGGGGAGAGGGTGGAGGGGGAACGGGGAGAGGGTGCAGGGGAACGGTGAGATGGTGGAAGGGGAACGGGGGAGAGGGTGGAGGGGGAACGGGGGAGAGGGTGGAGGGGGAACGGTGAGGGGGAACGGGTGAGAGGGTGGAGGGGGAACGGGGGAGAGGGTGGAGGGGGAACGGGGGAGAGGGTGGAGGGGGAACGGGGGAGAGGGTGGAGGGGGAACGGGGGAGTGGGTGGAGGGGGAACGGGGGAGTGGGTGGAGGGGGAACGTGGAGAGGGTGGAGGGGGAACGTGGAGAGGGTGGAGGGGGAACGGGGAGAGGGTGGAGGGGGAACAGGGGGATGGTTTAAAGGGGAACGGGGAGAGGATGGAAGGTGGATGGGGTGCGCTAGTGTGACCTGTTCCTGTGTACAATAGTAATGGAGTTAGAGCCTGAGGATCTGGGCAGTAAGGTCTCACGGTGAGGCCTCTGGAGCCTATTACACATTTAACATTGTTAATACCTGTGTTAAAATGGCAGAGAAAGGACTGTCGTACCAATGTGTTAAGCATTCACCCACTAATATCACTAGATTTCTATTTCAGTACAGATCTTTTTGTTCTCACTCGCTATTGGATAAAACTCCTCTGCACTTTAGAAGTTAATTGAGCGACAATCACACTTCGGGTCGTTCGCTGACTGCCTGATAAACAAGGTTCACTGTGCATAACCAGCCTGCCGCACTGTGCCCCTAATGCTGCTCATGTCTGTTTCTTGGTACCCATGATCTGCTGGAAGCTGTCTGACCTTTCCTCTGTGGCTGTGAGCGACCTTTTCTCCTTCTATCTGTACAAAAGGAAATGTAGGAGATACACAGCAGGTCCATCAAAATCTGCAAAGAGAAAAGACGGGTTAAGGATTTGGGTGAGACCCTTTATCTAAACCGTAACCTGCCTTATCTGGCAGTCACAGTTTTATCTTCTTGACTCACCCTCTGTAATAATGCTGTGTGATCCTCTACCCTACTGTGCTTGCTGCTCAGTGCTTCTGCCCACCTGCACCCAGCAGTCTGGATGGATTGGATGATCTTGTTGTGCATGTGTGCTGCCTCCTTGTCCATTTGCTGACGTGGGAAGTCCATTGTATTCTAATCCACAGGGTGTCGCCCAGGTTATGATACAGTCTTTTCAGTTATCTTCCTGCACCCTGTTCAACGCACAGCTTCAGGATGTAAGTCCCTTTACCCTTTTGTGTGATTTCTGGGTTGTCGTGTGTTTTCTGTTCTGTCCGTGTGCTGTGGGCAGTGTTGCATGTTTTGGGATCCAGCATTTGACTAGTCCAAGGCTGGTGACTGTCATTTGGTTGAACTTGATTGTTCCTTTTGGAAATCCTGAATCTAAATCAGGAGAGAGGGGAGCAGGTTAGAGACTATCATTGCACCTCTGGGACAAGGATTCAAATGCAGCCTAGACAGTGTGATGAAGGTCTCCTCTGGTCTGGGCACTGGATGGTGCAGTGGGTCAGACATTGTCCTTTCACTTCTGGGACCTGGCTTTTGGGAAATGAGTTTGGACCAGTCTTACCTTCATTCCTGTTGGATACAAATCCAGAACAGCACAGATCTGGCCACAATTCAGCACAAATTATCATTAAATTTGCAACGACATGTTGCAATCTGCAGTAGAATGATACCAGCGATTAGAACTATAGAAAGGTTACAGCATGGAAGGAGGCCATTTGGCCCATTGAGTCCATGCTGGCTCTATGAAAGAGCAATCCAGCTAGTCCCACTCCCCAGCCCTTTCCCTGTAGCCCTGCAAATTTTTTCCTTTCAAGTATTTATCCAGTTCCCTTTTGAAAGCCACGATCCTCTTTAACTACTACGTCTGGATCATCCCTTTCCTTTGTGAATACGGAGACAAAATATTCATTTAAAACCCTACCCACATCCTCTGCTTCTACATACAAGTTACCTTTATCATCCCTGATAGACCCCTCATTTTCCTTAGCTATCCTCTTGTTCTTAATGTACTGATAAAACATCTTTGGGTTTTCTTAAATCTTACTAGCTAATATTTTTTCATGCCCTCTCTTTGCTGCCCTTATTTCCTTTTTTACGTCATCCTTATACTTTCTATACTCCTCTAGGCTTTCTGTAGAATATAGTTTTCTGTGACAGTCATAAGCTTTCTTTTTCTGATTTATCTTGCCCCGTATACTTCTAGACAATCAGGGGGCTCTAAATTTGGCAGTGCCACCCTTTTTCTTTGAAGGGACATGTCTGCATTGTACCCATAGAATTTCACTTTTTAGTGCCTCCCACTGGCTTGGCACTGATTTCTCCTCAAGTAGTTGTGTCCAGTCCACTTCTGCCAAATCACCTCTTAGTTCTGTAAAATTTGCCTTCCCCCAATTTAAAATGTTTACTCCTGATTTAACTCTGTCCTTTTCCATAATAATGCTAAAACTAACTGAATTGTGGTCACTACCCCCAATATGGTCACCCACTGTCACTTCACCCACTTGCCCATCTTCATTTCCCAGGACTAAATCTAGAATTGCATCCCCGCTTTTTCAGCTTGTCACATACTGGCTAAAAAAGTTCTCCTGGACACTGATCAAGAATTTTGCGTCCTCTGTGCCCCTCACACTGTTTGAATCCCAGTTGATGTTAGGGTAGTTGAAGTCCCCTACTATTATTGCACTCAGAAATTTGCCTACTTATTTGTTCTTCTATCTCCCTTTCACTATTCGGGGATCTATAGTACACTCCTAGTAGTATGACTGCCCCTTTTTTATTTCTTAGCTCAACCCATATGGCCCCGTATCTAAGGAGGATTGGAATATTATGGTCAGTACCTCCGCAATTTCCACCCTTACTTCCCTCAGCAAATTCCCCTCGCAACCTAGGATGCATACCATCCAGACTGGGTGACTTATCTACTTTAAGTACAGATAGCCTTTCTAGTACCTCCTCTTTATCAATTTTTAGCCCATCCAGTATCTCAACTACATCGTCCTTTACTGAGACTCTGGCAGCATCTTCTTCCTTGGTAAAGACAGATGCAAAGTACTCATTTAGTACCTCGGCCATGCCCTCTGCCTCCATGAGTAGATCTCCTTTATGATCACTGACCGGCCCCACCCCTCCTTTTTACTACCGGTTTACAGCTTGCATGCCTATAGAAGACTTTTGGATTCCCTTTTATATTTGCCGCCAGTCTATTCTCATACTCTCTCTTTGCCCCTCTTATTTCCTTTTTCACTCTGATTCTCACTTGTGTTATCAACCTGACATCTGTCATATGCCCCTTTTTTCTGCTTCATCTTACTCTCTATCTCTTTTGTCATCCAGGGAGCTGTGGCTTTAGTTGCCCTACCTTTCTCCCACATGGGAATGTACCTAGACTGTACCTGAAGTATCTCCTCCTTAAAGGCCGCCTATTTTTCAGTTACAGTTTTGCCTGCCAATCTTTGATTCCAATTTATCCGGGCCAGATCTGTTCTCATCCCACTGAAATTGGCCCTCCTCCAATTGAGTATTTTTACTTTAGAGAGGTCCATGACCTTTTCCATAGCTATTCGAAACCTTATGATACTATGATCACTGTTCCCTAAATGTTCTCCCACTGACACTTGCTCCTCTTGGCCCGCCTCATTCTCCAGAACCAAATCCAGCAATGCCTCCTTCCTCATTGGGCCAGAAACTTACTGGTCAAGAAATTTCTCCTGAACACACTTCAAAAATTCCTCCCCCTCTTTGCCCCTTATATTATTACTATCCCAGTCTATATTAGGATAGTTGAAGTCCCCCGTTATCACTACTCTATGACCTTTGCATCTCTCTGCAATTTCCCTGCAAATTTGCTCCTCTATATCCTTCCTACTAGTTGGTGGCCTATAGAATACACCCAGTAGTGTAATGGCACCTGTATTGTTTCTTAACTCTAACCAAATAGATTCTGTCCCTGATCCCTCTGGAACATCCTCTCTCTCCAGCACTGCAATATAATCCTTAATCAATATTGCGACCCCACCCCCCTCCTTTCTTCCCTTCCCTATCTCTCCTGAACACCTTGTATCCAGGAATATTTAGCACCCAATCCTGCCCTTTTTTGGGTTAAAGGGTTAAATTATAAAAACAGGTTGCAGAAGCTTGGCTTTTATTCCCATGAGTTTAGAAGGTTGAGGGGTGACCTAATCGAGGTATTTAAAATGATTAAGGGATAATACAGAGAAACTGTTCCCTCTGGTGGGGGATCCTGAACAAGGGGACATAATCTTAAAATTGGAACTAGGCCGTTCAGGAGCGAAATCAGAAAGCACTTTTTCACATAAAGGACAGTGGAAATCTAGAACTTTCTCCCCCGAAAGACTGTGTATTCTGAGGGACAATTGAAATTTTCAAGACTGAGATTGATAGATTTTTGTGGGTAAGGGCATCAAGGGATATGGAACAAAGGCAGGTATATGGAACTGAGGTACAGATCAGCCATGATCTGAATGAATGGCGGAATAGACTCGAGAGGCTGCTATGTTCAGTGCCTTTAATATAACAAACGACCCAAGGCACTTCACAAATGGAAATAAGTAGGTAAACAGATGCTGAGTAGCAGGACTTTAAAAAGCTGTCTGAAAGTTTTGCTCTCATTTGGGACAGGCAGTGTTCTAGGACCCAGTCCTTTCAACTCTCAGCTGAGGTTTGAAGTTCTGCTTTTCACTAACTCAAGCCACATGTCTATCTGTCAGTTTGCTGCGAAGTGTTGTGTCCCAGTCTATTTCCCTGCAGACACAAGCACATTTTCATTCCAGTTAGCACAATAAAGCACAGGGTAGGAATGAGAAGAGGCACTGAGCCTGTGCGACTCATGCTGATGTTTGGACCATGAATATTCCTGGCCTGCATCCCTCACCTCCCTGTTGGATATGGAATCTGTCTCTCAACCAACTGATGATCACTCAGTGAAGCACTGAGAGAAATTCGGGGTTTGCTGCTAACTGCAGCCCGTTGGTGCCTCTCACTCAGGTGGTGACAGGAGGAAGAAGGATCCCTTTGTGGATTGAGATGCTATGGAAGATCGCAACGCACTCCGTGAAGCTGAACCGGAAGGTTTTTTCTGAACCCAGTCCTGTTTCTGACCCCGGCCAGCGTGTCAACTGCAGCTGCCCAGTGAGTTGCTCAGCAGGTATCTGGAGTATGCTCAAACCCACCCGAGGAGGGTAACTGCTAAACTGGTGGAGTGACCAAGCCCACCATGCAAGAAGTACAGCAGTGCAGACCCACGTCACTATCCCTCCCTGCAATCAATCCTCAAGGTCAGCTCTAATCCCTGCTGCTCAATAAAGCTCACTCACTGTCACAACACACAAAGAGAATAAATGTAATACCAAAAAGAAATTCAGGAGAGCTTTACAAAGCTATTGAAAGAGATGTAGCCGGTCTTGCTGAGGTGTTCAAACACCTTTAATCCTTGATGTGTGGGATCTAATTCAATAGCGGCTGCCTTTTGAAGCTTAGTCATGATCATTGTGTGACGGGCTTGTTCTATGGGCCTCTGTGCAGCCTGGTGGATGGGAGGGGCTGCTGCTTTGTTCCAATCTCAAGAAGCAAGTTTAGGAGCTCAGCTCATAGCCCAGTAAAAGCAGAATCTATGAAATTACAAAGACAACAAGGATCTCATCTAAGGATTTAGGAAAATGAGTTAAGCCCACGAAGCCCGCCCCTCCACTGAACCTGTACAATGCACTCATCATTGACCCTACCCCCACCCATTTAATCTCATGTGGAAAGGTTCTGCAGAGCTTCTTCCCCACCCTAAGCCCCATTAAGTTTCATTATTGTTAAATGGGGTTTGATCCCAGGTTGGTTGCTGATGGGGTAATGGGATGTTTGCAGCTGATCAATGAGTCCTCATTCGACAGCCAAGCAGTCAGCATTCACTTTGAAAACAAAGTCTGCCTGATTGGTTGTTGCTGTGTCCATCTGTCTCTTCCACTATTGTTCAAGTGGGAGAGTAATTCAGTATTTATTTGGTTTCCGGTGTTAGCAGCTCCATTTATTGTTCCTGTAAACGAAAACCCACGTCACAAGCACTCCATTGAGGGGAACAGAATGATGAATTGTACATGGTGCTCGGTAGATTCAGTTAAGAAAGAGACGTTAACAAGTCCTAAAGAAATGATCTTTATTACTAGAACTAGAATTGTGATATAAGTCTAGAAATGAGTGTGTGTGAATGTTGATGATGAGTTGGATGAGCATTCGCAACTATTATTGCATGCACTGACTACAGGCTTTAATTATTGAATAATTCTTGGAGAAAGAAATCAAAATGAAATTCAAGGTATGTACAGATCAAGAAATGTGCGATTCTTCTGGTTATACAGAGGTTGGGTGAGGAGCACCATAAGAAGTATTGCAGAAATCCCCCCTCCCCCTTCATGGTTTCAATGTCACCTTTGGGCAGCAGCAGGAACAGTGGGAAAGTAAGCATACAGGTAAATCCTGTCCCAGGAGAACAGGAATCTGTCTAGAACCAGGACACCAGGATCTGTGTTCTGAGTCAGAACAGTATCGATTGCAAGGTGCTCATTCGAGCTGAATGGATTGATTTGGACTCATCCCCATTCGTCGAGAGTCATGGCGATCTTCTTATCAGGGGTTCAGTGGGATCTACCACGTTCTCTGTAGCTGCAGATGTTGGGCACCCAGTGTAATGTTGAATCAGTATTCTATAGCCTGGGCATTTAGGTGAGCTGGGTGCCTACTGAGTAAAACTGCTGACCCAGCTTTGTCAGTGTGTGGCCCCTCTCTGTGCGCCTGTTGGCCCTCTTTGCCTGTTGGCCCTGCGACCCCTCTTTGTGTGCTCGATGGCCCTGCGACCCCTCTCTGTGCACCCGACGACCCATTGACCCCTCTCTGTGCACCCGACGACCCATTGACCCCTCTTTGTGCACCCGATGATCCTGCAACCCCTCTCTGTTCTCCTGATGACCCTATGACCTTGCTTAGTGTTCTTGGTGTCACTGTTCTCTGAATATTGCTCATTTTTATTTTTATAGGATTTTACCACTTTCAGCCCCCAAACCCTTGTAGGTATTTTAAACGCCTCAGCATCCATTGTACATGCAGGCTTCATTGAGGTGTAAAAGTAGGGCTGCAATTTATGCATCAGTTTGATAAGTTGTTACTGGCAGATGTCTGACTTGTAACTTGGTATAAGTTCTGGATCGTACAGCAATCAGAGAGTTTTAATTAGCTGTAGTTAATATGTAACATTGCTCCTTAATATCTCTTGCTTTTGTTAGAAACAGTTGAGAGTATAATTGAAACCAGGCTCTGTTTTGTTGTGATGTTTATTGTAAAATAGAGGTAATATACATTGAAGATTTAAATGGATAATTTGACAGTGTTTTGGGTGATTAACTGTGTATAAATAAATGGACTCTCATTCCAGACCCGGCCACACTGCACCATCCTGTACATTGCTGTGGGCTCTCTCAGGCAGCAATGGCCAATCTCCAGACCCGGCCACACTGCACCATTCTGTACAGTGCTGTGGGCTCTCTCAGGCAGCAATGCCCAATCTCCAGACCCTGCCACACTGCACCATCCTGTACAGTGCTGGGTGCTCCCTCAGGCAACAATGCCCAATCTCCAGACCCTGCCACACTGCACCATCCTGTACAGTGCTGGGTGCTCCCTCAGGCAACAATGCCCAATCTCCAGACCCTGCCACACTGCACCATCCTGTACAGTGCTGTGGGCTCTCTCAGGCAGCAATGCCCAATCTCCAGACACTGCCACACTGCACCATCCTGTACAGTGCTGGGTGCTCCCTCAGGCAACAATGCCCAATCTCCAGACCCTGCCACACTGCACCATCCTGTACAGTGCTGGGTGCTCCCTCAGGCAACAATGCCCAATCTCCAGATGCTGCTCAGTTTGAATCCCGTGGAGGGTATTTTCCTCCCATTTGCTAGTGTCAGTGCTGTGTCACCATGTAGAAGAACTTCAAATGCTCACATGGACACACTGAGCATTGGCCAGGCTCTGTAAGGGAGGCCAGTTGTGTCAGTCTTTATCCTGCCCCCGTGTGTACATTATCACCCAGAGTGTAAAGACGGATGATCCTGCTACTGTACAACACATCACTCCCCATCTTTGGCCCAATGGCAGGAGGCAGGGTATGAACAGGACGAGCTTTGCCACTGGGCTTTCAGGATAGCACAACAGTGGATGTGTGATATCTGTCCACTTAAATCATGAAAAACACCCAGCAGGACAGTTTCAGATGTTTGTCCAGGGTTGGGTCTGGAGAGAGCATCTTTTGCCGTACAACACTCTCACTGCTGGTGGGAGCAATCTGAGGGGATGAATTAATAATATCTCACAAAAAATGTGCCCAACAACATTAAAGTATGTTGTGTTAAGTCAGATTTTCTGCCTTAGTACCACTAAATAAGCCCAGTAAAGTTATTGGTGTGAGTGCCACTACAGTTTGTAAGCTTACTGAGGGGTTACTGCCTTATTGATCCTTCAGTGGACTAGGATAGAGTTAATTAACCAGCTAACTATTCATAACCCAGTGATAGCTTTTGTTAGTCACCCAAACCTTTGTTTTGCTATCTTTTTCTCGTGTATTGTGACTCTTGTGCCTGTGTATTCCACATGGCTTGTTTGTGACTTGTATTCATTCCCTCTCTGTGCACCTCACGATGGTTCCTCATTAGGAGCAGGAGTTCCTGCAGAAGCAGCAGCAGGAGCTGGATGGAGCGCTGAAGAAAATTATCCATCAGCACAAACTGGAGCTTGCTAACATCGAGCGGGAGTGTCTGAACAACAAGCAGCAGCTGATGCGAGGTGAGACCTAACACTGGGAGGGGGTGGGAGGGCAAGTGTGAGATTGGGAAGCAGTGGGGGAGCGGGGGTGTACCTGCAGGCAGGTTGTGCAGCAAAGTTTTCTGAAATGGAACATTATATTTTAATAAGAGCTTCTTCAATTTCTATTGTAACTGTCCACTTGATGACATACGGTTGAGTGACACAATTTAGTAATGTGGCAGTGGAGACACGGTCAAGGAGGTACAATCAGGTGATACAATTGTGACGGGTTAGAGGGGACGGGTTTGAGGGGGCGGTTTAAGTGACGGGTTTGAGGGGGCGGTTTAAGTGACGGGTTTGAGGGGGCGGTTTAAGTGACGGGTTTGAGGGGGCGGTTTAAGTGACGGGTTAGAGGGGGCGGTTTAAGTGACGGGTAAGAGGGGGCGGTTTAAGTGACGGGTTTGAGGGGGCGGTTTAAGTGACGGGTTTGAGGGGGCGGTTTAAGTGACGGGTTTGAGGGGGCGGTTTAAGCGACGGGTTAGAGGGGGCGGTTTAAGTGACGGGTAAGAGGGGGCGGTTTAAGTGACGGGTTTGAGGGGGCGGTTTAAGTGACGGGTTTGAGGGGGCGGTTTAAGTGACGGGTTTGAGGGGGCGGTTTAAGTGACGGGTTTGAGGGGGCGGTTTAAGTGACGGGTTAGAGGGCGCGGTTTAAGTGACGGGTTAGAGGGGGCGGTTTAAGTGACGGGTTAGAGGGGGCGGTTTAAGTGACGGGTTAGAGGGGGCGGTTTAAGTGACGGGTTAGAGGGGGCGGTTTAAGTGACGGGTTAGAGGGGGCGGTTTAAGTGACGGGTTAGAGGGGACGGTTTAAGTGACGGGTTAGAGGGGACGGTTTAAGTGACTGGTTAGAGGGGACGGCTTAAGTGACGGGTTAGAGGGGACGGCTTAAGTGACGGATTAGAGTGACGGTTTAAGTGACGGGTTAGAGGGGACGGTTTAAGTGACGGGTTAGAGTGACGGTTTAATTGACGGGTTTGAGGGGACGGCTTAAGTGATGGGTTTGAGAGAACGGTTAGAGTGACGGGTTTGAAGGGACGGTTTAGAGTGACGGGTTTGAAGGGACGGTTTAGAGTGACGAGTATGAGGGGACGGGTTTGAAGGGACGGGTGAGAGTGACGGGTGAGAGTGACGCGGTTGAGGGACGTTTTACTGGATTTTTGCCTCTTGTTTTTCAGCCAGGGAAGCAGCAATCTGGGAACTGGAGGAGCGCCACCTACAGGAAAAGCACCAGCTTCTGAAGCAGCAGCTGAAAGACCAGTACTTCATGCAGAGGCACCAGCTCCTAAAAAGGCACGAGAAGGTCAGCCTGCAATCTGTCATTCACTGTTTCTATAACTATAACTTGCCTGCATATTCAACCAAACGTTGCACAGGCTGTCAGCTGCCCAAATAAGTGTCCCAAACTCCTGTAGCTCTATATTTCCCCATCGCTTTCCCCCCTCCTTTTCCTTTATGCCCTGCCCCAGCCCTTTCCGCCACCTTGTTCTTCCCCCTTCACCCCCAGTCTTCTTCCTCTTTGCCTCCTTGTTGAGCTGTCCTGTATTTGCCCTAAGAGGTTGTCTCAAAGCATTTCACACAACGAGTTTTTTTTTGCAGTGCAGTGACTTGTTTTGTAGGCCAATAGCCTGAACCTTCTTTGTAAACAGGAAATGGAGCAGATGCAGCGATATAACCAGCGTCTTATCGAAGATCTGAAGAATCGACAAGCCCAGGAGAGAGCCAGGTTACCCAAAATCCAGCGCAGTGAAGCCAAGACCCGCATGGCCATGTTCAAAAAGAGTCTGCGAATTGGCTCCTCGAGTTCACCAGAGCAGGACCGAGAGAAGATTAAACAGGTGAGCGGCGGGCTGCTCTACAATCTGTGTTTCCCAGCTCCTCTGATCTGCCATTTTGGAGCAGGCAGCTCTCAGTAATTAGGAATGAGACACAAAATCTCAGGGATCAGGAACTGCGAGAACTTTTAAGGAAGTTGGCCAAAAGTGTGGTCAAAGAGAGAGGTAATGAGGAAGCTTTTGAAGAGACAGCAAGGGGGAGGAGTTTGAGAAGAGAATTCAAGTGCACAGTGGAATAAGGGCTAAAGTATTAGCACCAATAATAAAGCAGAAGGAGGGAGATACAAAGTAGACCAGAATTGGGATGGAGAGGGTGGCAGAGGCAGAGAGCATGAGGTCAAAGATTTGCAAATGACCACAGGGTATTTGAAACAGTGCACTGGAGGTGGAGCCAGTGCCAATTGGCAAGGACAGCGTGATAGAACAGGACTTGGTGTTGGATAGGATGTGGGTGGAGTTCTGGATGAGATGGAATTGGTGCGGAGTGGGTCTCAGTTAACAGGCCGGACTGTGGGTGCGAGTGGTTTGCTTTGACATCATCGTAACCAATCCACAAGCAGGAATAAAATACAGTGACTCACTAATCCCTCGAACTGATGGTCATTAATATTCTTTTGGTTTTTAATGTTAGAAACAGAATACATTAGGTCAGTTGTGATGACTCTTGACAGAAATAGATCCATCTGATTTCAAGTTGTAACATTTCTATATTAGATCTTTTCAATTGAATTTTTAGCTTGGCTGAGTATGGTAAATTTAAACTGGATTTTGTTAACTGCTTTCTGTAAGTGGTTTATTTATCTTTTTGTGTGAAAGTGTGCAAATACAGGGTTCTGCCTGAAGTCACTAAAGGATGAATTGTAACAAAAATTTCCTGGTTGTGAAAATTTGGATACCGCAGTAATTTTTGATCTATAGCAAACCAAATTATGGATCCGTTGTAGGACAGTGGTTAATTTATGTGTAACTTCCAGTCAGATCAATGTCAAAGAATACAAGCATATATATGTAGTTACTGACTCCAATTGTTGAGCCATCGAAAATAAGACTGGTTTTACGAAAGCTGGTCGGATGCACACTGTTAGCATTAGCGGTTTTTCGGATCGCACAGACACTGGGCATGAGATTTTATTTACATGGAACAACAAAAACTTGCATTTAAATGGCCTTTAATGTAAAAAAAAAAGTGCTTCATAGAGGTGCAATCCAAAAAATGAAAGGTTGACTACAAGCTTGGTCAAAGAGGAGTGTCTTCAATGAGGAGAGGGAGATGGAAATGCAGAAGAGTTTATGGAAGGAATTCCAGAGCATGGGGCATGGGTGACTGAAGGCACGGCTACAGATGGTGGTGTGAAGAAAGGGAGGATGCACAGGAGGCTCGAATCAGCGGAATGGAGCGTTTGTGGGGGGGAGGGCTATAGGGCTGGAGGAGGTTACAGAGATAGGGAGGGACGAGGCCGTGGAGGGATTTAAACACAAGGATGAGAACTTTAAATTTGAAGTGTTGGGGGACTGGGAAACAATGTAGATCATGGAATGCAAGCATTTCTCTTTTAGTGTGTCTTTGATCTGTTTTGAATGACTGCATCCAGCGGCTTCATAGTCTAAATAGAATTTTGTTTTGGCCATATTTTAGTTCACTTAGTCAAACTTGACTTCCGTCACAGGTTTGAGGCAGATCTGCATGGAGTTGAAGCAACTGTAGGATTAATCCAAAATCCAGTTAAAGGATTCTAAGAATTCCAAAACACACTTATTTTGATCTAAGTAAACAGTTTACTGTATTGGTAAGAGTTAAGTACTGTATTTCTATTTTATCTGCTCATTTATTTTGCTTCTCTATAAATTTATGTCTTACAATAAATTCAGTTTTACTTTAGCCTGAAATATACGGTCTGTCGATATTGTGTTTTTCTGACCGTTGGAGTGATCAAGAGATCCTGATGGGAATCCTGTACACCCTGAGTGTGTCACTCAAGTGAGTGTAAGGTTTAATGCTGCAACATGTCTACCCAATCGCTCCATGCAGCAGTTGTATACGTTTCAGTTCGAGGGAGAATGGCTAGCCCAGGAAACTGCCTTGTGCACACAAATAAAGAGTGTTGGGAGAAGCCTTAATGATGGCAGCGCTGACAGCTCACTTAACATGAATGAGTAATCCGGGCAGCCCACAGCTCGGGGTAATGTGTACTCTATATATACGTATACGAGTGCTCCTTGTTGCTTTATCTGGCAGTTTGCTAGCCAGGAGGAGAAGAGGCAGAAAAATGAGAGACTACAGCAGCACCAGAAACATGAAAACCAGATGAGAGACCTGCAGCTCCAGTGTGATGCCAATATTCGGGAATTACAGCAGCTACAGGTAAAAGTACAGACTGACACACAAAGGGGGAGTCCCCACCCTTTAATATAAGTGAGAGTGCTCAGTCAGACAGTGTAGGTGGACAACCCTTTTTCAGAATTTAAGAATTTTTAGAACAGGAAAAGGCTATTGGGCTGAAACAAACCCCGTCCTTTTTTATATATCCCTCAACCCCACCTTCTCACCACAACCCCAGCCCACCTACCCACTTTCTCACTACATCCCCTAGCCCATCCACCCACCCTCTCACCATATCGCTCAACCCCACCTACCCACCTTCTCCTTATATCCCTCAATCCCACCTACCCACCTTCTCCCCATATCCCTCAATCCCACCTACTCACCTTCTCACCATATCCCTCAATCCCACCTACCCACCTTCTCCCCATATCCCTCAATCCCACCATCTCACCATATCCCTCAATCCCACCCACCCACCCTCTCACCATATCGTTCAATCCCACTTACCTACCTTCTCACCATATCCCACCTACCCACCTTCTCACCATATCCCACCTACCCACCTTCTCACCACATCCCCCAACTCCACTTACCCACCTTCTCACCATATCCCTCAATCCCACCTTCTTACCATATCCCTCAATCCCACCTTCTTACCATATCCCTCAACCCCACCTCTCACCATATCCCTCATCCCACCTACTGACCTCACCATCACTCAATCTCTTCTCTCTCCAGAAACACATCTCATTGTCCATTGACCCCATTTATATTGTCTGCTGCTGTATCCTTCCTTGTAACTTATTGCACAACTCAATTACCCTTTGGGTGAAAGAGCTTTTACCCCTAACCTCCTCATTTTGACCCTTTGTCCCCTAAGATGTAAGCCCCTCACCACAATGAGCAATTTGCTTGTAAACCTTTCATAATCTTGAAAGTCTCTTGTACTGTAATTTTAATAGCCGAGTGCCAGACAGCATTTGCTGAACCCGTGTCCCTGAATCCCGGTGCTTTGTGCTCACTATTCCTGTTTAATCTCCTGCCCTTTGCAGAATGAGAAGTGCCATCTGCTAATTGAACACGAGACGCACAAGCTGAAGGAGGTGGATGAGGAACATTGTCAGGAGCTGAAGGAGTGGAGGGAAAAGCTTCGGCCCAGGAAGAAGGTACAGAAACAATTGAAGTATATTTACACACATTCGAATGTTTATTTTGCTGTGAACTTTTTGTTCACTAAGGTGAGGAATGTTGGTAATCCTGAGTACTAGTGCCAGCATTAAACACTCGCAGATCAGATATAGCATAGGTTAATTAAAAGCCAGCTTCCCATCTCTTTTCCACAACAATGTGCCTCTGTCTGAAGCTCAGAGGAAACCCCACCCCCACACCCTTGTGCCCTTGTTTCCAACTCCCTGCACCAGCCACCCCTCTGTCCTCTGAGTGAGATTCCCAATATTTGCTGAATTGTGGGCAGTAGCAGTAAATCAGGAATTATATTGAAACATAAACTCATTTCACATCGGACTTTTACAACCATCAGGGAGAAAATGCTCACATCCCCATTGGTCTGAACTAGATTTAGAGCCAGGTTCAAGAGATGAAAAGGCAATATTGTGACTCATTATCCCATCAAGTCCCCATTTCTGCAGACTTGTGATAGTCATAGAATCTTACAGCACGGCCTGTCATGCCTGTGCCGGCTCTTTGAAAGAGCTGTCTCATTTAATCCCAAACCCCAGCTTTTTCCCCATAACCCTGCAAATTAGTCCTCTTCAAGTACATGGCCAATTGCCGTTTGAAAGTTCCTATGGAATCTGCTTCCGCCACCCTTTCAGGTAGTGCGTTCCAGATCTTAACAACCCTCTGTGTGAAAAAATTTCTCTTCATTTCTTTTGGCAATTATTTTAAATCTATGACCTCTGGTTACCGACCCACTTGCCAAAGTTTCTCCCCATTTGCTCCATCAAAACCCCTCATAATTTTGAACACCTCTATTAGGTCTCCCCTTAACCTTCTCTGTTCCAAGATGAACAATCCAAGCTTCTCCAATCTCTCCACTTAACTGAATTCCCTCATCCCTGGTATCATCCTAGTAAACTTCCTCTGCAACCTCTCCAAGGCCTTGACATTCTTCCTAAAGTTTGGTGCCCAGAATTGGACACAATACTGCAGCTGAGGCCTAACCATTGATTTGTAAAGGTTTAGCATAACTTCCTTGTTTTTGTATTCAATGCCCCTATTTACAAAGCCAAGTATCTCATATGCATTCTTAACCACCATATCAACTTGCCCTGCCACCTTACGGTGCAGAATAGGCTAGACTTTCCGATTGGGATTATCCAATTTACGGAATAAATCAGTGAACCAGATTGGAAAATTGGGCACATGTGTAACTTTGCACTGTGTCCATTTGCAGGGCCAGAGAAACCAGGGGCAGAGTCATTAGAATAAACCAATTCAGGGCCACCGTCCTGCGTGTTCGACCGTGCAGGTAGCTTGGTCACACCACACCTGTGAATGGTCGCATGAGAATCAGCTGTGTGTTTACATTGATCCAAAGACAAAATAAGAAAATTCACTCAACACTCCAAGACCATTTCTGCATCTTTATTCCCCCTACTGCCTTTTAACTTTTCATGAACCTTTTGTTCTGCTGTTTTTTTCCCAACAAACTTTTGGGAATTCCCAGTGGGAATCCTCCTATATCGGAGCTCTTTGACAGAAGAAGAGACCAGCCGAGATGCTACGCAGGTCAGGCTGCTCTGTGTCCGCCCTCCAGGACCCTCACACCCACATCTATACATAGGTGCACATACCTGGCTTTGGCAGGGGATTAGTGCAGACAGAGGCTGCAGTTTCCAGCAGACTCAGTAGCACAAGCACAATATGTGGAGCCCTGACTGACGACAGCTGGATCGCTCTTTGGAAGCATCTATCTTTCAAAGTTCTCTAGATTGGAAAATTGCACATGTCACTCTGCTTTTTAAGAAAGGAGAGAGAGGGAAACCAGGGAATTATAGACCAGTTAGCCTAACATCTGTTGTGGGGAAAATGCTGGAGTTTATAATTAAGGATAGGGTGACTGAACACCTCGAGAATTTTCAGTTAATCAGAGAGAGCCAGCATGGATTTGTGAAAGGTAGGTCGTGCCTGACAAACCTGATTGAATTTTTTGAAGAGTTGACTAAAGTAGTGGACAGGGGAATGTCAATGGATGTTATTTATATGGACTTCCAGAAGGCATTTGATAAGGTCCCACATAAGAGACTGTTAGCTAAGATAGAAGCCCATGGAATCGAGGGAAAAGTACGGACTTGGATCGGAAGTTGGCTGAGCGAAAGGCGACAGAGAGTAGGGATAATGGGTAGGTACTCACATTGGCAGGATGTGACTAGTGGAGTCCCGCTGGGATCTGTCTTGGGGCCTCAATTATTCACAATATTTATTAACGACTTAGATGAAGGCATAGAAAGTCTCATATCTAAGTTTGCCGATGACACAAAGATTGGTGGCATTGTAAGCAGTGTAGATGAAAACATAAAATTACAAAGTGATATTGATAGATTAGGTGAATGGGCAAAACTGTGGCAAATGGAATTCAGTGTAGACAAATGTGAGGTCATCCACTTTGGATCAAAAAAGGATAGAACAGGGTACTTTCTAAATGGTAAAAAGTTAAAAACAGTGGATGTCCAAAGGGACTTAGGGGTTCAGGTACATAGATCATTGAAGTGTCAAGAACAGGTGCAGAAAATAATCAATAAGGCTAATGGAATGCTGGCCTTTGCATCTAGAGGACTAGAGTACAAGGGGGCTGAAGTTATGCTGCAGCTATACAAAACCCTGGTTAGACCGCACCTGGAGTACTGTGAGCAGTTCTGGGCACCGCACCTTCGGAAGGACATATTGGCCTTGGAGGGAGTGCAGCGTATGTTTACTAGAATGATACCCGGACTTCAAGGGTTAAGTTACGAGGTTGTATTCTCTAGAGTTTAGAAGGTTAAGGGGTGATCTGATCAAAGTTTATAAGATATTAAGGGGAACAGATAGGGTGGATAGAGAGAAACTATTTCCGCTGGTTGGGGATTCTAGGAGTAGGGGGCACAGTCTAAAAATTAGAGCCAGACCTTTCAGGAGTGAGATTAGAAAACATTTCTACACACAAAGGGTGGTAGAAGTTTGGAACTCTCTTCCGCAAACGGCAATTGATACTAGCTCAATTGCTAAATTTAAATGTGAGATAGATAGCTTTTTGGCAACCAAAGGTATTAAGGGATATGGGCCAAAGGCAGGTATATGGAGTTAGATTACAGATCAGCCATGATCTTACCAAATGGCGGAGCAGGCACGAGGGGCTGAATGGCCTACTCCTGTTCCTGTGTTCCTATCCCAATCACAGCAGGATTAGGCGCATGTGTCCAGAGGCCACCAGCCATAACTGCAGGCATTGGTGTACCTACCTGGCAAAGAACGAGTGGAACTGTCTTCTCGGGGTCTGGGTTGGCAGAGAGCAAGGTGCAGAACTGTGCTGTCTACCATGAGGGCAGCTGTTGCTAATGTGCAGCATTGGGCTGGGCTGGCACAGGCAGGGACAAGGCCAGTACCCATCAGCTGTGGCCTGAAACCTGCCTACACCTCCTCCTAGGCACACTGCAATGCTGACCTATGGGGATGGTGCTGTGGAGTGACGACCAGGACCACCCTCCTTGCGACCACCTCATGCAGCATCACCTCCTTCAGCAATCAAACAGGGTTGGGTGCTGCCTGCATTCTCACGTTGAGTTTCCATTCCCTTTATTTTTGCCTTTCACATCTTAGCCCTCTTCTCCTTCAATCTTCGCTAAGGCTGACAATGGACTGAAATAACTTTTGAGCCTTTTGTAAGGCTGTATGGATTTCTGTCCCCCATTCTGACAATTCCCTTTAATTGCCTGCATTCCTTTAAATTTCATCTACGCTGCATTCTCCCAGTCCTGATGTGGAGATGCCGGTGATGGACTGGGGTGGACAAATGTAAGGAATCTTATAACACCAGGTTATAGTCCAACAATTTTATTTTAAAATCACAAGCTTTCGGAGATTATCCCCTTCGTCAGGTGAATGAGTGAAAGGTTCTCAAATCGCATATCTTATATTAGGCTGGGACAGCATCACACCAATCAAAAGGTGTCGTCGTTGTTCAAACAGGCCAGTCACGGAGAACAGCATGTCCCAGTACACTGGATATACATTGTGTCAATTACACAGACAGAAAGAAAGAGACCCAAATGGCAGAGAGACGCTGAAAGACGCCCTCGTAAGAATGGGATATGACGCTCGACTTGTCGATCGACAGTTCCGACGGGCCACAGCGAAGAATCGCATAGACCTCCTCAGAAGACAAACACGGGACGCAACCAACAGAGTAGCCTTCGTCGTCCAGTACTTCCCCGGAGCGGAGAAACTACACCATGTTCTCCGCAGCCTTCAACATGTCATCGATGACGACGAACACCTCGCTAAGGCCATCCCCACGCCTCCACTACTCGCCTTCAAACAGCCACCCAACCTCAAACAGACCATCGTTCGCAGCAAATTACCCAGCTTTCAGGAGAACAGCGTCCACGACACCACACAACCCTGCCACGGCAACCTCTGCAAGACATGCCAGATCATCGACACGGATACCACCATCACACAAGAGGACACCACCCACCAGGTACATGGTTCATACTCCTGTGACTCGGCCAATGTTGTCTACCTCATACGTTGCAGGAAAGGATGCCCCGGAGCATGGTACATTGGCGAGACCATGCAGACACTGCGACAACGGATGAACGGACACCGCGCAACAATCGCCAGACAGGAGGGTTCCCTCCCAGTCGGGGAACACTTTAGCAGTCAAGGACATTCAGCCACTGATCTTCGGGTCAGCGTTCTCCAAGGCGGCCTTCGAGACACATGACAACGCAAAATTGTCGAGCAGAAGTTGATAGCCAAGTTCCGCACCCATGAGGACGGCCTCAACCGGGATCTTGGGTTCATGTCACGCTACACGTAACCCCACCAGCAAAAATGGAAAAAAACGTTATGTGTTTTAATATTCTCTCTCTCTCTCACTCTCTGCCATTTGGGTCTCTTTCTTTCTGTCTGTGTAATTTTCACAATGTATATCCAGTGTACTGGGACGTGCTGTTCTCCGTGACTGGCCTGTTTGAACAACAACAACACCTTTTGATTGGTGTGATGCTGTCCCAGCCTAATATAAGATATGTGATTTGAGAACCTTTCACTCATTCACCTGACGAAGGGGATAATCTCCGAAAGCTTGTGGTTTTAAAATAAAATTGTTGGACTATAACCTGGTGTTGTAAGATTCCTTACATTCTCCCAGTCCAGTATTGGTGCGCTCCCTGGACACGTCTAAATCTGCCCCTAGTGCTGTACATAACTATAATAGTGAGCTGACCACAGAAAAGTTAGGTGCAAACAGCACACTTCACCTTGGGTGAGTTTTGCACCTGTTTATATCCATTCAGGAGTAAACTGCACCCACATCAAAAAATCTACCCCGAGTGTGTCTTAAATTTTGTTCAGTAAAGAATTGTGGCAGAGCTGCCTCTTTCCTTAAGTCTGCCCATTGGGAATTTTGATACCCTTGCTTGGGAGGTGGGCTCACATCCAGCCAAGTTAGAGCGGTCAAGGCTTCTTCTGTCTGAACTGGGCCATGCATTAGGTTATACACTGCCCTTTCACCTCTCAATCTGGATAAGCCTAGGCAGAGAGGGTTAATGTCTCTTCTGTCTGTGTTGCAACTCAAACACTGCTAATAGTTTTGGCCTTAGCAGTCAACACTCAAGTGCTCTGTCTGTAAAAGTGAAAGTGCAATTGTAAAATTACATAGGAACAGGAGGAGGCCATTCAGTCCCTCGAGCCTGTTCTGCCATTCAATGAGATCATGGCTGATCTGTATCCTAACTCCATCCACCCTCCTTGGCTCCATATCCCTTAATACCCTCGGCTAGCAAAAATCGATCGAGCTCAGATTTAAAATTATTAATTGAGCATCTACTGCTTTTGTGGGAGAGAGTTTCATACTTCTACCACCCTTTCATACTTCTCTCCTGAATGGCCTGGCTCTGATTTTAAGGTTATGTCCCCTTGTCCTAGACTCTCCCAACAGCAGAAAAAGTTTCTTTCTATCCACCCTATCAATTACTTCAAAATCCTAAAAACCTCAATCAAATCACGCTGTAACCTGTATTCCAGGGAATACAAGCCTAGTTTATGGAATCTCTCCTCATAATCTAACCCTTGGTGCCCTGGTAACATTCTGGTGAGTCTGCGCTGCACTCCTTCCATGGCCAATATATCCTTTCTAAGGTGTGCTGCCCAGAACTGTACCCAGTGCTCCAGATGTGGTCTAACCAGGGTTTTGGATAGCTGTAGCAAAACTTCCTCCCCTTTATAATCTAGCCCTCTAGTTATAAAGGCTAACACTCCATTAGCCTTTTGATTATTTTTTGTACCTGACCACTACATTTTAGTGATCTGTACGTGGACCCCTCAATTTCTTTGGACCCCCACTGTTCCTAACTTTTCAGTATTTAAGCAATACTCGGATCTACCCTTTTTTTGGTCCAAATGGATGACCTCACACTTACCTATGTTGAAATCCATCAGCCACAGTTTTGCCCACCCACTTAATCTATCAATGTCTCTTTTTAATTTTATGCTCCTGTCTACACTACCTACTACGCCAGCAATCTTTGTGTCGTCGGCAAACTTAATATATGGCTCTCTATTGTGTTATCTAAGTCATTAATAAATATAGTGAGTAGTTGAGGCCCCGACACAGATCCTTGTCGGACACCACTAATCACTTCCTTCCAATTCGAGTACATCCCCATTATCCCTTCTCTCTGTCTTCTACCGCCTAACCAATCTCCTAACCAGGTCAATAATTTGCCTTCAATTCCATGATACTTAATTTTAGTTAAC
Source organism: Heptranchias perlo (assembly GCF_035084215.1). Lineage (NCBI taxonomy): Eukaryota > Metazoa > Chordata > Chondrichthyes > Hexanchiformes > Hexanchidae > Heptranchias > Heptranchias perlo. Next base: position 1,615,244 of record NC_090345.1, on the reverse strand, counting down.
AGTCTCTTATATGGAACCTTATCATATACCTTCTGGAAGTCCATATAAACTACATCCATAGACATTCCCCTGTCTACTGTTTCAGTTACTTTCTCAAAAAATTCAATTAGGTTCGTCAGACATGACCTTCCCTTTACAAATCCATGTTGGCTCTCTGTAATCAGCTCAAATTTGTCGAAGTGTTCAGTCACACTGTCCTTCATTATAGATTCCAATAACTTTCCCACAACAGATGTTAGACTAACAGGTCTATGATTTCCTGGTTTCTCTCTCTCACCTTTCTTAAATAATGGAACTACATTTGCAATTTTCCAATCTAGAGGGACAGTTCCTGAATCGAGAGAGCTCCGGAAGATTATGGCTGCAATTTGCTCTCCTACTTCCTTTAAAACCCTGGGGTGGAAACCATCAGGTCCTGCGGCTTGTCAGTCTTTAATGCCATTATTTTTTCTAATGCTGTTTTCTTGCTTATGTTATCTTTAGTGAGTTCCAGTCCTTGATTCATTATTAGTTTCCCTAGAATGTCAGGTATATTATCCTCTTCCTCTACTGAGAAGACTGAAATAAAGTAATTATTCAACAAGCCTGCCATTTCCTTATTTTCATTTGCAATATTACCCACATCTGTTTTTAAAGGACCCACATTATCTTGACTACCCTTTTTCTTCTAATATAATTGTAAAAACTTTTTGTGTTAATTTTGATATCCCTCGTAAGTTTCTTTTCGTATTACCTTTTTGCAGCTCTTATGATCTTTTTTGTCTTCCTTTGCTGTTATTTATATCTCTCCCAGTCCCCTGGATCTACACTGTTCTTTACACTTTTGTACGCGCTTTCCTTTCGTTTTATGTTATCCGTTACCTCTTTTGTTGACTATGGCTGTTTAGAACCATAGAAAAGATACAGCACAGAAGGGGGCCATTCGGCCCATCGTGTCCACGCCGGCTCGAAGAACAACCAGGTGCCCATTCTAATCCCACCTTCCAGCACCCGGTCCGTAGCCCTGCAGCTTACAGCACTTTAGGTGCAGGTCCAGGTACTTTTTAAAAGAGTTGAGGGTCCCTGCCTCTACCACCAATTCGGGCAGCGAATTCCATACACCCACCACCTTCTGGGTAAAAATGTTTTTCCTCATGTCCCCTCTAATCCTTCCGCCAATCAGCTGAAATCTGTGTCCTCTAGTTCTTGAACTCTCCGCTAGGGGAAGCAGGTACTTCCTGTCTACTCTATCTGGGCCCCTCATAATTTTGTACACCTCAATCAAGTCTCCCCTCAGCCTCCTCTGCTCCAAGGAAAACAACCCCAATCTCTCCTCGTAGCTGCAATTTTCAAGCCCTGGCAACATTCTTGTAAATCTTCTCTGCACTCTCTCCAGAGCAATTAACGTCCTTCCTGTAATGTGGTGACCAGAACTGCGCACAATACTCCAGCTGTGGCCTTACCAGCGTTTTATACAGTTCCATCATTACATCCCTGCTTTTGTATTCTATACCTCGGCTAATAATGGAGAGCATTCCGTATGCCTTCTTCACAACCTTATCTACCTGTACTGCCACCTTCAGGGACCTGTGCACATGCACTCCAAGGTCTCTCACTTCCTCTACCCCTCTCAATATATTCCCGTTTACTGCGTATTCCCTTTTACTGTTTGCCCTCTCTAAGTGCATTACCTCACACTTCTCCAGGTTGAACTCCCATTTGCCACTTTTCCGCCCACTCCACCAACCCATTGATATCTTCTTGGAGTCTACAGCTATCCTCTTCACTATCAACTACACGGCCAATTTTTGTGTTGTCTGCAAATTTGCCAATCATGCCCCCTGCATTCAAGTCCAAATCATTAATATATACCACAAACAGCAAGGGACCCAACACTGAGCCCTGTGGCACACCACTGGAAACGGATTTCCATTCGCAAAGACATCCATCGACCTTTACCCTTTGTTTCCTGTTACTGAGCCAATTTTGGATCCAATTCGCCACATTTCCCTGTATCCCATGGGCTTTTACCTTTCTGACCAGTCTGCCATGTGGGACCTTGTCAAATGCCTTACTAAAATCCATGTAGACAACATCCACTGCACTGCCCTCATCAATCCTCCTTGTCACTTCCTCAAAGAATTTAATCAGATTTGTAAGGCATGACCTTCCCTGAACAAATCCATGGTGACTATCCCTGATTAAATCATGCCTTTCCAAGTGACAGTTAATCCTATCTCTCAGTTTTGATTCTAATAGTTTGCCCACCACCGAGGTAAGACTGACCGGTCTATAATTGTTCGGCCTTTCCCTCGTACCCTTTTTAAACAATGGTACTAAGTTTGCAGTCTTCCAGTCCTCTGGTACCTCCCCTGTATCTAGTGAGGATTGGAAAATGATCCTCAGAGCATCCGCTGTTTCCTCCCTGGCTTCCTTCAATAGCCTAGGAAACAATCCATCCGGCCCTGGTGACTTATCAACTTTCAAGGATTCCAGTCCTTCTAGTACTTGCTCTCTCATTATGTTTACCTTATCCAATATTTCACACCTCTCCTCTTTAACTACTACGTCCGGATCATCCCTTTCCTTTGTGAATACGGAGACAAAATATTCATTTAAAACCCTACCCACATCCTCTGCATCTACACACAAGTTACCCTTATCATCCCTGATAGGTCCCACCTTTTCCTTAGCTATCTTCTTGTTCTTAATGTACTGATAAAACATCTTTGGGTTTTCTTTAATCTTACTAGCTAATATTTTTTCATGCCCTCTCTTTGCTGTCCTTATTTCCTTTTTTACGTCATCCCTGTACTTGCTATACTCCTCTAGGCTTTCTGCAGTATTTAGTTTTCTGTAACAGTCATAAGCTTTCTTTTTCTGCTTTATCTTGCCCCGTATACTTCTAGACAATCAGGGGGCTCTAAATTTGGTAGTGCCACCCTTTTTCTTTGAGGGGATGTGTCTGCATTGTACCCGTAGAATTTCACTTTTTACTGCCTCCCACTGGCTTGCCACTGATTTCTCCTCAAGTAGTTGTGTCCAGTCCATTTCTGCCAAATTACCTCTTAGTTCTGTAAAATTTGCCTTCCCCCAATTTAAAACGTTTACTCCTGATTTAACTCTGTCCTTTTCCATAATAATGCTAAAACTAACTGAATTGTGGTCACTATCCCCAATATGGTCACCCACTGTCACTTCACCCACTTGTCCATCTTCATTTCCCAGGACTAAATCTAGAATTGCATCCCTTCTTGTTGGGCTTGTCACGTACTGACTAAAAAAGTTCTCCTGGACACCAGTCAAGAATTTTGCGCCCTCTGTGCCCCTCACACTGTTTGAATCCCAGTTGATGTTAGGGTAGTTGAAGTCCCCGACTATTATTGCCCTCTTATTTTTGCACTCAGAAATTTGCCTCCATATTTGTTCTTCTATCTCCCTTTTGCTATTCGGGGGTCTATAGTACACTCCTAGTAGTGTGACTGCCCCTTTTTTATTTCTTAGCTCAACCCATATGGCCTCGATTTATGATTCATTTAGCAGATCATCCCTTCTCACAACTGGAATTGATTCTACCCTCCTCCTTTTTTATCACCCACTCTATCCTGCCTGAAAACTCTATATCCAGGGATATTGAGCTGCCAATTATCCCCCTCTTTAAGCCAGGTTTCCGTTATAGCAATGATATCATGCTGCCATGTGTCTATCTGTGCCCTTAGCTCATCTGCTTTGTTTGTAATACTCCTTGTATTGAAGTATATACCCTTTATCTGGTAAGTAGAGCTCTTGCCTCTTAGAGGTATATACTGGTCCTGTATTGAGCTAAATTATTTGTTGAACACCTCCCACACTTCATCTGTAGTTTTACTCGAAAACAGTTCTGACGAGTTTGCTGTCGTCTGTCTCTATCTCATCCTGTTAAAGTAAGCCTTACCAAAATCTAGAATCTTAGTAACTGTGTTATGTTTCTCTTTTTCAAACATAACATTGAATTCGATCTTATTATGATCACTGTTAGATAAATGTTCCCTTACTGTTAGTTATTAACTAAGTCTGGCTCATTACTAAGTCTAGTATGACCTGCCCTCTTGTTGGTTCTAGAACATATTGCTCCAGAAAAGTATCTTGAATACACTCAAGAAATTCACTTCCTTTCTGACTTGAGCTACTCTGCTCTTCCCAATCGTTATGAAAATTAAAGTCTCCCGTTAAAACAACTCTGCTTTTGTTACAAGCCTCTCTAATCTCTGAATTAATACATTCTGCCATTTCATTGCTGCTATCAGGAGGCCTGTGGACAACTCCAATTACAGTTTTAAGTCCTCTCTTATTCCTCAATTCTAACCATAGAGTCTCCGCTGATTGCTTTCCTTTATCTATATCCTCTCATATGTCTGAAGCAGTAGATGCTGCACTTACAGTGCAGAGGGACCTCTGCTTTACATTTGATGCATGACCCATAACTTCTTCCTGAGAACACTGAATGTAAGGTGGAAAGGAGCAGAGCTGTAATGACCGTTAGACAAAGGCAGTCTGGAAGCAGTCACAAGGTATATGGTGCAGGAAGAAAAGAGGACTGAAAGAGGCCGGTAAGTGAACAGAGATCTCTTGGACTGTATAGCTGATTCGGATTGAACACACTTTCCCTTTTGATTCAGAGTGTCAGAGTGTAATTTCTTTCTTTAGTTGGGTCTGTATTTAATTTTGTATCTGGGCTGTATTCGCTGGTGAGCTGCGCTTCTTTCTCCTTCACTAACTGTTCATCCCAAATCCTTTCCAGGCTTTGGAGGAAGAATTTGCTCGCAAACTGCAGGAGCAGGAAGTCTTTTTCAGGATGAGCGGTGAATCTGAATGCCTCAACCCATCGGCACAGAGCCGGATTTCCAAGTTTTACCCCGTCCCGAGCCTGCACTCCACAGGATCCTAACCGCGGGAGGCTCCTGGTAGTTTCCCTTACTTTTTCAGTATAACAGATACTTATAGTAGTGCTGATCCAGTAACCTGCAGCAAGGACTCTCCACTGCCCCTTACCACCTTTGAGTTTAAAGACAATCAGCATCTGACTGTTTGGATTGAAATTTTTCTAACCTTATGGGACTGTTTGTATCGGAGGTCCTGGATAAATTCCGTGACTCGATTTCCTGCCCATCCGATGAGAAACATGGACTTGGAGCGGTGTGATAGTACCGCTCAGGGCACCATTTTAATCATTTATAACACTTGTTTCACCTGATCATCCTCTTTAGGCCACAGAACAGGGGAATGGGTTCTTGGTTCCTGCTGTGGCTCTGTGCAGAGAGATATGCTGCATGCTGGAGGGACAGTGACGTCCGACAGTGTTTGTTGTGGTGAGAGGTGCTCTGTCTCCTATGGCTACAAGATGGTGACAATTGTCTGATGGGATTTCTGGGAGTGGAACATGGGGCTATTACTGGGGCTCAAACCCGGGGCTATCACTGGGGCTCAAACCCGGGGCTGTTATATAGCGCATGTCTGACGGCTTTCACTTGTAGTTAGCAGCCCTCAGTGTAAGGTTTCAATAGGATTTCAGATTTCTGCATCATATTCTGAGTGATATAATAGTTTTGAATCACTTAAACCCCAAATGAGTGCTTTCAAAGTTCATTATTTGTGACCAGTATTTACTCCAGTCATTTCATTACAGAAAGTTTGAAGTGAGCAGAACCGTACAGGACAAGGTGCCTGTCTGCCACTAAGTTGCAATTCAACAATGAGTAGTGTGGACAGCTACAGTTCTGTCCTGTCACCTTTTGGATTAGATTTGAGTCGATCCAGACTGATGGGATGAAAGTGTCTTGCATGAACTGAGTTTGGGCAGTCTCAACCCACTTTCTGTGGTGTAGGTGACAGATGACCGATATGGCAACTCAAACCTGTCCTTTCAGTTTTTTGTGTTACTTGCTTGCTGTGACAGCATTTCAGTCTTTTTGTAAAAAAAAGGACATGAGCCCCAATGATGCAGGAGCCCTCAAACAGGAGTGTAAGCTGTGCTATGACTTGTAACTGAGGAAAGATTCCTCTGCATTTAGTTTCTTCATTGAGCTAAATCAGTTCTTAAGAACTGTAAAGTTACAATACTACAGCACTCCGCTGGGTTCTATCCCAGTGCAGGGTAACGCGCTGAGGACTCATTCAAATAGATGAAATTATCTATGATTTGCAGAAAATCTAGCTAACACTGACAAAGCTAACACCACTTCAGCACAAAGGATGGAGTCCTGCTAGAATATTCTAGTGTCAGCTTAGCTCATTTGGTAGCACTTTAGACTCAGATGGTCGAGGGTTCAAGTCCTACTACGTTCACCTACATAACTATCACTGCATTTACCTACATAACTATCACTGCATTTACCTACATAACTATCACTGCATTTACCTACATAACTATCACTGCATTTACCTACATAACTATCACTGCATTTACCTACATAACTATCACTGCATTTACCTACATAACTATCACTACGTTCACCTACATAACTATCACTGCATTTACCTACATAACTATCACTGCATTTACCTACATAACTATCACTACGTTCACCTACATAACTATCACTGCATTTACCTACATAACTATCACTGCATTCACCTACATAACCATCACTGCGTTCACCTACATAACCATCACTGCGTTTGAAAGTGTTTGTGTATGAAGTGCTTTGAATTGTGTCTGAGAGATGTGATAGAGTACTATATAAATGCAAGTCTTTTACTCCTTTCTTTTAAAATTAAACTTTCATGAATAGTGAAGTATTCTGGTGTGTTCAGCATTGTGGTGTCTGAAAAGTGTTAGTGGGATTCCTCTGTACAACCAGGAGATAGGGTGGTGAGGCACGTTAAATGTGTTCAGTTTCGTTCTGCCCTCCCCACCCTCGGTAAAACACTACTCTCACTCTGAAATAAGTTACCTATACAAATTTTGGTGTATGGTGAGAACTTGTACGTGGCAAACAGTCCCATCTCTTTCCAGTCAGGATTCTGTCTTTCCAAAACGTCAGTATCAGTAAGTGACTCTACATTGCTTAGCAATAACCATGGGTCTGTGGCTAGTTCACCAACTGGCCCTTCACATCTCAATCTGTGGATGAGCATATTGCACACGGGATTAACTATTATCTACTAACCATCACAAACTCTATATATCTAGATTATTTTAATGGATGTTATTTTATTCTATATGAAGTATTGCTTCTTGTGTGGTCAACACCTATCCCTGTACTGCTGCCCCCCGCCACTGTTGTGTGTTATCAGATGGCTTTTGCTGCGAGGAGAGGATGTGAAACTGGTGAGTTTAGATCTCCACCCTTGCATGCTAATTTTGTGTGAGTTATTTGAGATTGTTTGGTGTTCTGTACTGTAGAGGCGATCACACGAGAGGCCTGCTGATCTTTGAGGTGTTCAAATGGCAACAAAATCAATATGTGGATAAACATGTAGACTGTCTGTCTGGGGCACGAGGATCAAACGCAATGCCTTCTTCAGAATTGAATCTTTCAAAGCTTTTAAAATGTGTCCGCACACTCAATTGATACTTGCAGACATCATGCCCAGACACGTTCACGGTCAGATACCTGTATTAATGGTCTTGCACCATCTGCTACTGCAAGGAATCATTTTGCTGAATATTCTGCTGCAATATTTTTCCGTTCCTTGGGGATAAATGGACCAAGTTGTGTCAGCGTGAGTGTTTGATGGGACGGTGTAGAGCGAGCTTTACTCTGTATCTAACCCGTGCTGTACCTGCCCTGGGAGTGTTTGATGGGACAGTGTAGAGGGAGCTTTACTCTGTATCTAACCCGTGCTGTACCTGTCCTGGGAGTGTTTGATGGGACAGTGTAGAGAGAGTTTTCCTCTGTATCTAACCCGTGCTGTACCTGTCCTGGGAGTGTTTGATGGGACAATGTAGAGGGAGCTTTACTCTGTATCTAAACTGTGCTCTACTTGACTTAGGAGTGTTTGAAATGTGCTATTTTCCCCCACTACTAACGAAAATAAAATTTCTCTTCCCTCCGAAAAAATGTCACATTTTCCCTATAAGACTGTTGAACAGGCTCCTAACCACACTGACTAGACTCCTCGTGTATGTGTATAGTAGATGTAGAATAGACTTCATTGAGATAATAATCTAACCAAACAAAAAGTTGATATGGAAGGATCACATCTGAATGTGATGTTTGCCCTTTTTAAGTGGAAGCAAGTATCCTGTTACATCATTTCCTGCAAAAATGGTCACATGATCGCCTCTATAGCTTTGATGAAAGACTTGTTTTGTTTCCGAATTTGTGGCCACTCGGGACTCGAATTGTACTGGGGCCTGCAGCTAATCATTGTACTGAATCTAACATGGAATCCCAACAAAAACCATAGGAGAACATGTGTGGTGAATCCCAGGATGTTACTTGTACTGATTGTAACTAAAACACATGAAGGACATGCTACAGCTTTATATATTAGATGTTTTAATATCTATGACTTTCTTTGTTAAGCCATGAAGAGAACTTATTTATGTGGATCTGATGTTCTACATAAGATGATTATGAAGCAATTAAGGCTTTGTGTAGAAATAATTACCACTGTAAATAAAATGGTTATTGCAGATGAAAAAATCTCTGGGTGTTTTTATTTCTAAAGCTAGATCTTGTTCACAATATGGCAGTCAGCTGTAAATCCTCACCTGTCCCAATGTATGAGGAAAAAAAGGTGAACAAATCATTAATTTTGAGACACTAAACCGGGTTAGTTTTATCATAAGAACATAAGAAATAGGAGCAGGAGTAGGCCAATCGGCCCCTCGAGCCTGCTTCGCCATTCAATAAGATCATGGCTGATCTGATCCTAATCTCAAATCTAAATTCATGTCCAATTTCCTGCCCGCTCCCCGTAACCCCTAATTCCCTTTACTTCCAGGAAACTGTCTATTTCTGTTTTAAATTTATTTAATGATGTAGCTTCCACGGCTTCCTGGGCCAGCAAATTCCACAGACCTACTACCTTCTGAGTGAAGAAGTTTCTCCTCATCTCAGTTTTGAAAGAGCAGCCCCTTATTCTAAGATTATGCCCCCTAGTTCTAGTTTCACCCATCCTTGGGAACATCCTTACCGCATCCACCCGATCAAGCCCCTTCACAATCTTATATGTTTCAATAAGATCGCCTCTCATTCTTCTGAACTCCAATGAGTCGAGTCCCAATCTACTCAACCTCTCCTCATATGTCCACCCCCTCATCCCCGGGATTAACCGAGTGAACCTTCTTTGTACTGCCTCGAGAGCAAGTATGTCTTTTCTTAAGTATGAAGACCAAAACTGTATGCAGTATTCCAGGTGCGGTCTCACCAATACCTTATATAACTGCAGCAATACCTCCCTGTTTTTATATTCTATCCCCCTAGCAATAAAAGCCAACATTCCGTTGGCCTTCTTGATCACCTGCTGCACCTGCAAACTAACTTTTTGATTTTCTTGCACGAGGACCCCCAGATCCCTTTGTACTGCAGTACTTTCCAGTTTCTCGCCATTAAGATAATAACTTGCTCTCCGATTTTTCCTGCCAAAGTGCATAACCTCACATTTTCCAATATTGTATTGCATCTGCCAAATCTCCGCCCACTCACCCAGCCTGTCTATATCCCCTTGTAGGTTTTTTATGTCCTCCTCACTCTCTACTTTCCCTCCCATCTTTGTATCATCTGCAAACTTTGATATGTTACACTCGGTCCCCTCTTCCAAATCATTAATATAGATTGTAAAGAGTTGGGGACCCAGCACCGACCCCTGCGGAACACCACTGGCTACTGGTTGCCAGTCCGAGAATGTACCATTAATCCCAACTCTCTGCTTCCTGTTAGATAACCAATCCTCCACCCATGCCAGAATATTACCCCCAATCCAGTGATTCTTTATCTTGAGCAATAATCTTTTATGTGGCACCTTGTCGAATGCCTTCTGGAAGTCCAAATACACTACGTCCACTGGTTCCCCTTTATCCACCCTGTACGTTATATCCTCAAAGAACTCAAGCAAATTTGTCAGACATGACCTCCCCTTCGTAAAGCCATGCTGACTTTGTCCTATTAAATTATGTTTATCCAAATGTTCTGCTACTGTCTCCTTAATAATAGACTCCAAAATTTTACCCACCACAGATGTTAGGCTAACTGGTCTATAATTTCCAACCTTCTGCCTACTACCCTTTTTAAATAAGGGTGTTACATTAGCAGTTTTCCAATCTGCCAGGACCTTTGCCGAGTCCAGAGAATTTTGGAAAATGATTACCAAAGCATCCACAATCCCTACTGCCACTTCCCTCAAGACCCTAGGATGTAAGCCATCAGGTCCAGGGGATTTATCCGCCTTGAGTCCCATTAATTTACTGAGTACCAATTCCTTAGTGATTTTAATCGTATTTAGCTCCTCCCCCCCAGAGCCCCCTGTTTGTCCAGTGTTGGGATATTCTTAGTGTCCTCTACCGTAAAGACTGAAACAAAATATTTGTTCAGCATTTTTGCCATCTCCATGTTTCCCACCATTAATTTCCCAGTCTCGTCCTCTAAAGGACCTACGTTTGCCTTAGCCACCCATTTTCTTTTTATATAACTGGAGAAACTCTTGCTATCTCTTTTTATATTTTTTGCTAATTTATTTTCATAATCTATCTTCCCTTTCTTAATCAATCCTTTAGTTACTTTTTGCTGTCTTTTGAAGACTTCCCAATCTTCTATCCTCCCACTAAGTTTGGCTACCTTATATGTCCTTGTTTTTCATAGAATCATAGAATCATAGAAGTTACAACATGGAAACAGGCCCTTCGGCCCAACATGTCCATGTCGCCCAGTTTATACCACTAAGCTAGTCCCAATTGCCTGCACTTGGCCCATATCCCTCGATACCCATCTTCCCCATGTAACTGTCCAAATGCTTTTTAAAAGACAAAATTGTACCCGCCTCTACTACTGCCTCTGGCAGCTCGTTCCAGACACTCACCACCCTTTGAGTGAAAAAAATTGCCCCTCTGGATCCTTTTGTATCTCTCCCCTCTCACCTTAAATCTGTGCCCCCTCGTTATAGACTCCCCTACCTTTGGGAAAAGATTTTGACTATCGACCTTATCTATGCCCCTCATTATTTTATAGACTTCTATAAGATCACCCCTTAACCTCCTACTCTCCAGGGAATAAAGTCCCAGTCTGTCTAACCTCTCCCTGTAAGTCAAACCATCAAGTCCCGGTAGCATCCTAGTAAATCTTTTCTGCACTCTTTCTAGTTTAATAATATTCTTTCTATAATAGGGTGACCAGAACTGTACACAGTACTCCAAGTGTGGCCTCACCAATGCCCTGTACAACTTCAACAAGACATCCCAACTCCTGCATTCAATGTTCTGACCAATGAAACCAAGCATGCTGAATGCCTTCTTCACCACCCTATCCACCTGTGACTCCACTTTCAAGGAGCTATGAATCTGTACTCCTAGATCTCTTTGTTCTATAACTCTCCCCAACGCCCTACCATTAACGGAGTAGGTCCTGGCCCGATTCGATCTACCAAAATGCATCACCTCACATTTATCTAAATTAAACTCCATCTGCCATTCATCGGCCCACTGGCCCAATTTATCAAGATCCCGTTGCAATCCTAGATAACCTTCTTCACTGTCCACAATGCCACCAATCTTGGTGTCATCTGCAAACTTACTAACCATGCCTCCTAAATTCTCATCCAAATCATTAATATAAATAACAAATAACAGCGGACCCAGCACCGATCCCTGAGGCACACCGCTGGACACAGGCATCCAGTTTGAAAAACAACCCTCGACAACCACCCTCTGTCTTCTGTCGTCAAGCCAATTTTGTATCCAATTGGCTACCTCACCTTGGATCCCATGAGATTTAACCTTATGTAACAACCTACCATGCGGTACCTTGTCAAATGCTTTGCTGAAGTCCATGTAGACCACGTCTACTGCACAGCCCTCATCTATCTTCTTGGTTACCCCTTCAAAAAACTCAATCAAATTCGTGAGACATGATTTTCCTCTCACAAAACCATGCTGACTGTTCCTAATTAGTCCCTGCCTCTCCAAATGCCTGTAGATTCTGTCCCTCAGAATACCCTCTAACAACTTACCCACTACAGATGTCAGGCTCACTGGTCTGTAGTTCCCAGGCTTTTCCCTGCCGCCCTTCTTAAACAAAGGCACAACATTTGCTACCCTCCAATCTTCAGGCACCTCACCTGTAGCGGTGGATGATTCAAATATCTCTGCTAGGGGACCCGCAATTTCCTCCCTAACCTCCCATAACGTCCTGGGATACATTTCATCAGGTCCCGGAGATTTATCTACCTTGATGCGCGTTAAGACTTCCAGCACCTCCCTCTCTGTAATATGTACACTCCTCAAGACATCACTATTTATTTCCCCAAGTTCCCTAACATCCATGCCTTTCTCAACCGTAAATACCGATGTGAAATATTCATTCAGGATCTCACCCATCTCTTGTGGTTCCGCACATAGATGACCTTGTTGATCCTTAAGAGGCCCTACTCTCTCCCTAGTTACCCTTTTGCCCTTTATGTATTTGTAGAAGCTCTTTGGATTCACCTTTGCCTGATCTGCCAAAGCAATCTCATATCCCCTTTTTGCCCTCCTGATTTCTCTCTTAACTCTACTCCGGCAATCTCAAGGGATCCACTTGATCCCAGCTGCCTATGCATGTCATATGCCTCCTTCTTATTTTTGACTAGTGCCTCAATCTCCCGAGTCATCCAAGGTTCCCTACTTCTACCAGCCTTGCCCTTCACTTTATAAGGAATGTGCTTACACTGAACCCTGGTTAACACACTTTTGAAAGCCTCCCACTTACCAGACGTCCCTTTGCCTGCCAACAGACTCTCCCAATCAACTTCTGAAAGTTCCTGTCTAATACCATCAAAATTGGCCTTTCCCCAATTTAGAATTTTAACTTTTGGGCCAGACCTATCCTTCTCCATAGCTATCTTAAAACTAATGGAATTATGATCACTGGTCCCAAAGTGATCCCTCACTAACACTTCTGTCACCTGCCCTTCCTTATTTCTTTACTTAGCCACGGATGGCTGTCATTCCTTTTACACCCTTTTTTCCTCAGTGGAATATATATTTTTTGAAAGTTGTAAAATAACTCCTTAAATGAACACCACTGTTCATGTACCGTCTTACCCTTTAAACTATTTTCCCAGTCCACTTTAATCAATTCCGCTCTCATACCATCATAGTCTCCTTTATTCAAGCTCAGTACGCTTGTTTGAGAACCAACCTTCTCACCCTCTAATTGGATATGGAATGTAACCATGTTATGGTCACTCATTCCAAGGGGATCTTTAACTAGGACATTATTAATTAATCCTGGCTCATTACACAGGACCAGGTCCAAGGTTGCTTGCCCCCTTGTAGGTTCAGTTACATACTGCTCAAGAAATCTATCCCTAATACACTCAATAAACTCTTCCTCAAGGCTACCCTGCCCAATTTGATTTGTCCAGTTAATATGATAGTTAAAATCCCCCATAATTATAGCTGTTCCCTTATTACATGCCCCGACTATTTCCTGATTAATACTTCTTCCAGCAGAGTTGCAACTATTAGGAGGCCTATATACTACGCCCACGAGTGTTTTTTTCCCCTTATTATTCCTTATCTCTACCCAAACTGTTTCATTATCCTGATCCTTTGTCCCAATATCTTTTCTCTGTATTACAGTGATTCCTTCCCTTATTAACATAGCCACCCCACCTCCCCTTCCTTCCTGCCTGTCCTTCCTGATTGTTAAATACCCTGGCATATTTAATTCCCAGTCGTTGTCACCCTGCAGCCATGTTTCTGTAATGGCCACAAGATCATACCCATACGTAGTTATTTGTGCCGTTAACTCGTCCATTTTGTTACGAATGCTACGTGCATTCAGATAAAGAACTTTCAAATATGTTTTGTGACACTTAGTTCCTGCTTTTTCCTTTTTTAACACTTTACCTTTTACTCCATACCTTCTGTCCCTTATCAGTAAAATTGTGGGAAGGTCCTTGTGAAGCACCATACCAGAAGATGTGACTAACCATCTCCTCCCCTGCCTGCTCCATATATTCTCCACAAGGAGAGCCCCAGCTGTCAGCTGGGGAGGTACTGAGTGGAGAAATGGTATCTTCCCAAAGGAAGGATAAGTTCCCTGTTGAGTCTCCCCTTGCCCTGCAGCACATCTCCCCATAGCTGTAAACATCTGGGACATGTTAGGAATGATATTTGGTCCAAAGTTTAATTTTAAACTGTTATTAGATGACACACATCAAAATAGGTTGCATTTAAAACCAAGTGGGACGACTGTCCCTCGCTGAGTTTGACTTGGCAAGCAGCTGAGAGGAGGTGAGGTAGGTTAGCTGCTTGCACTCTTAGTTGCTAATGTTACGTGTCATCGAGAAGACCTAAAGAGAGCTGACTAAACATGGTTAAATATAATATTGGTGTGCATATTCACTGACTACAGAGAATATTCACTGTAGAGCACTACACTGATGGGATAGTGAAGAGATAGAAATATTAGTCGAACTCCAATGGTGTTGCATGTAGGGAGTCAAGACCAAGTGCAGTCTTTGGGTCAAACAGGGTTAGAGAATGAGGCTACAATTGGGGAAGGAGGGAAAGGGAAGGAGGAGGAAGGAGATAGAGTGAGGAGGGGGCGGCAGCAGCAAAGGCAGAGAAACAATCTCAGTGGGGATGGCGTGATATCTACAGACCTGGATAACAGTAATTCTAATCTTTGAACAGGTCAATGAGATTTAGAAGAGCAGAAAGATTTTGGGTTCAGGGTTCAAGTTCACAAGACATTAAGTAATTCAGGCCACTTAAAAAGCTAATGGAATACTGGGTTTTATGGCAAGAAGTACAGAATATTAAAGTCCTGATGTACTCGTGAATCTATATATAATCTTGTAAGACGACAGTTGGAGTACTATGTGAAGTTTTGGGATCTACAAGCCAGGGGATCAACCCTGGTTCAATGAGGAGTGTAGAAGAGCATGCCAGGAGCAGCAACAGGCATACCTAAAAATGAGGTGCCAACCTGGTGAAGCTGCAACTCAGGACTACATGCATGCTAAACAGCGGAAGCAACATGCTATAGATAGAGCTAAGCAATTCCACAACCAACGGATCAGATTAAAGCTCTGCAGTCCTGCCACATCCAGTCGTGAATGGTGGTGGACAATTAAACAACTAACAGGAAGAGGAGGCTCTGTAAACATCCCCATCCTCAATGATGGCGGAGTCCAGCATGTGAGTGCAAAAGTTAAGGCTGAACTGTTTGCAACCATCTTCATCCAGAAGTGCCAAGTGGATGATCCATCTCGGCCTCCTCCCGATATCCCCACCATCACAGAAGCCAGTCTTCAGCCAATTCGATTCATTCCACGGCTGAGTGCACTGGATACAGCAAAGGCTATGGGCCCCGACCACATCCCGGCTGTAGTGCTGAAGACTTGTGCTCCAGAACTAGCCGCGCCTCTAGCCAAGCTGTTCCAGTACAGCTACAACACTGGCATCTACCCGACAATTTGGAAAATTGCCCAGGTATGTCCTGTCCACAAAAAGCAGGACAAATCCAATCCGGCCAATTACTGCCCCATCAGTCTACTCTCAATCATCAGCAAAGTGATGAAAGGTGTTGTCGACAGTGCTATCAAGCAGCACTTACTCACCAATAACCTGCTCACCGATGCTCAGTTTGGGTTCCAGCAGGACCACTCAGCTCCAGACCTCATTACAGCCTTGGGCCAAACATGGACAAAAGAGCTGAATTCCAGAGGTGAGGTGAGAGTGACTGCCCTTGACATCAAGGCAGCATTTGACCGAGTGTGGCACCAAGGAGCATTAGTAAAATTGAAGACAATGGGAATCGGGGAAAACTCTCCAGTGGCTGGAGTCATACCTAGCACAAAGGAAGATGGTAGTGGTTGTTGGAGGCCAATCATCTCAGCCCCAGGACATTGCTGCAGGAGTTCCTCAGGGCAGTGGCCTAGGCCCAACCATCTTCAGCTGTTTCATCATGACCTTCCCTCCATCATAAGGTCAGAAATGGGGATGTTCGCTGATGATTGCACAGTGTTCAGTTCCATTCACAACCCCTCAGGTAATGAAGCAGTCCGGGCCCGCATGCAGTAAGACCTGGACAACATCCAGGCTTGGGCTGATAAGTGCATCTACAGGATGCACTGCAGTAACTCGCCAAGGCTTCTTTGACAGCACCTCCCAAACCTGTGACCTCTGCTACCTAGAAGGACAGGGGCAGCAGGTACATGGGAACAACACCACCTGCACGTTCCCCTCCAAGTCACACACCATCCCGACTTGGAAATATATCGCCGTTCCTTCATCGTCACTGGGTCAAAATCCTGGAACTCCCTTCCTAACAGCACTGTGGGAGAACCTTCATCACATGGACCTTCTCAAGGGGCAATTAGGGATGGGCAATAAATGCTGGTCTCACCAGCGACGCCCACATCCCGTGAACGAATTTTTAAAAAAACTGTAGGAAGGATGTCGAGGCAATAGAGAGGGTACAGCGAGATTCACTGGGATGCTGCCTGGTATAAGGAAATACAAATATGAAGGCTTGGCAAATTTAGGGCTGTTTTTGTTAAACAGAGGAGATTAAAGGATGATTTGACAGAGGTGTTTAAAATTATGAAGGAATAGGACAGAGTGGATAGAAACAGATTGTTTCCAGTGATTAATGGATCTCGAACGAGAGTTCCTGGATTAAAGGTATTTAAGACAGAGCAGGAGAAAGTTCTTCTGCAGAGTTGTGAGACTGGAATCAGTGGAGTTAGTGATTGAAATTTGGGGATGAATTTTCTCGGGGTGTCTCCCGCTTATCTGCAGCTGGTTCATATTCTGGGAGAGTTTTGCTGCTTCTGGGCAGCCAGGCTTTAAATACTGGACCAAACCCCCGAGCACTCTGGGAAATGTAGTCCGAATGACCTTTGATCCCGATTGTAAACCCGGAGACGAACTATAACTCCCACAGTGCAGCGCGGATCGGAGCGCATGCGCAGCCATTGGTTCGAACCAAAACACCCGACACTGAGGGTGCGCGAGGAAACAGACCAATCAGCGCCGGGCTCCGACCGTTGGCTGGATCGTATTTCGAACGGACCAATAGGAGCAGAGATCGCTCAACGGCCGGGCGGCAGTTTGAAAATGTCGGAACGGCGGGACCGGTGAGAGAAAGAAGGAGAAAGGGGAGAGATAGAGAGAAAGAAAGGAGAGGAGAGATAGAGAGAGAGAGAGAGAGAAAGGGGAGGAGAGGGGGAGAGAGAGAGAAAGGGGAGGAGAGGGGGAGAGAGAGAGAGAGAGAGAGAAAGGGGAGGAGAGGGGGAGAGAGAGAGAGAGAGAGAGAAAGGGGAGGAGAGGGGGAGAGAGAGAGAGAGAGAGAGAAAGGGGAGGAGAGGGGGAGAGAGAGAGAGAGAGAGAAAGGGGAGGAGAGGGGGAGAGAGAGAGAGAGAGAGAGAAAGGGGAGGAGAGGGGGAGAGAGAGAGAGAGAGAGAGAAAGGGGAGGAGAGGGGGAGAGAGAGAGAGAAAGGGGAGGAGAGGGGGAGAGAGAGAGAGAGAGAGAGAGAAAGGGGAGGAGAGGGGGAGAGAGAGAGAGAGAGAAAGGGGAGGAGAGGGGGAGAGAGAGAGAGAGAGAAAGGGGAGGAGAGATAGAGAGAGAAAGAAAGGAGAGGAGAGATAGAGAGAGAGAGAGAAAGGGGAGAGAGAGAGAGAAAGGGGAGAGAGAGAGAGAAAGGGGAGAGAGAGAGAGAAAGGGGAGAGAGAGAGAGAAAGGGGAGAGAGAGAGAGAAAGGGGAGAGAGAGAGAGAAAGGGGAGAGAGAGAGAGAGAGAAAGGGGAGAAAGAGGGGGAGAGAGAGATAGGGGAGGAGAGAGGGAGAGAGAGAGAGAGAGAAAGGGGAGAGAGAGAGAAAGGGGAGAAAGAGGGGGAGAGAGAGATAGGGGAGGAGAGAGGGAGAGAGAGAGAGAGGGGGAGAGAGAGAGAGAGAGAGAGGGGGAGAGAGAGAGAGAGAAAGGGGAGAGAGAGAGAGAAAAAGGGGAGAGAGAGAGAGAGAAAGGGGAGGAGAGGGGGAGAGAGAGAGAGAAAGGGGAGGAGAGGGGGAGAGAGAGAGAGAGAGAGGGGGAGGAGAGGGAGAGAGAGAGAGAGAGAAAGGGGAGAGGGAGAGAGAGAGAGAGAGAAAGGGGAGGAGAGGGGGAGAGAGAGAGAAAGGGGAGGAGAGGGGGAGAGAGAAAGGGGAGGAGAGGGGGAGAGAGAGAGAGAGAAAGGGGAGGAGAGGGAGAGAGAGAGAGAAAGAAGAAAGGGGAGGAGAAAGAGAAAGAAAGAAAGGGGAGGAGAGAGAGAGAGAAAGGGGAGGAGAGGGAGAGAGAAAGGGGAGGAGAGGGAGAGAGAAAGGGGGAGAGGGGAGAGAGAAAGGGGAGAGAGAGAGAGAGAAAGGGGAGAGAGAGAGAGAGAAAGGGGAGCAGAGGGAGAGAGAGAGAAAGGGGAGAGAGGGAGGGAGAGAGAGAGAAAAAAAGGGGAGGAGAGAGAGAGAGGGAAAGAAAGAAAGGGGAGAGAGAGAGAGAGAAAGGGGAGCAGAGGGAGAGAGAGAGAAAGGGGAGAGAGAGAGAGAGAAAGGGGAGGAGGGGGAGAGAGAGAGAGAAAGGGGAGCAGAGGGAGAGAGAGAGAAAGGGGAGAGAGAGAGAGAGAAAGGGGAGGAGGGGGAGAGAGAGGGGAGGAGGGGGAGAGAGAGAGAGAGAGAAAGGGGAGGAGAGGGAGAGAGAAAGGGGAGGAGAGGAGAGAAAGGGGAGGAGAGGGAGCGAGAGAGAGAGAAAGGGAGGAGAGGAGAGAGAGAAGGGGAGGAGAGGGAGCGAGAGAGAGAAAGGGGAGGAGAGGGAGAGAGAGAGAAAGGGGAGGAGAGAGGGAGGGAGGAGAGAGAGAGGGAGGGGGAGGAGAGGGAGGGGGAGAGAGAGAGAAAGGGGGAGGAGAGGGAGGGGGAGAGAGAGAGAAAGGGGAGGA